>NW_026516805.1:0-103830 GCF_025766255.1 Zychaea mexicana
ATGTTATTTTGTATATTATTATTTTTATATTTTTCCTCTTGTGTTTTCATATATTTATCTGAATCAGCCAATTCTTGTAAAATCTTCTACTGTTTTATCCATAGGTTTATACTTTTTAACACCATCTTGGCCACTATTAATTGCATATCGGATAAACGTATGCTGGTCTTGTTATTCATTTCCATACTCATTTTTATATAAGTCCTCGTATATATCCATATTTTCATAATACATGAACTTATCTTCATAATCCTTTACCTTCATTGTGTATGGATTCTATATTATATGACCTTTACGGTTCTTATCAACATAGATAATATATAAACGATTGAGCGTTGGCTCTAACTCATATACTGATTTGTTTTTGTATAACATGTGCGGCATATAGTTACTATTCAGTATTATTGGTATATTTTTCTTTTTAGTTATTGACTTTGTGAATTTGCCATTAAGTTTTAACCGTGTTCCTTCTAACTTTTGGTTTAAAAATGTTAATTTGAAATCAGAACCTGTTTCTTCATTATACATAAAATGATAATCATCATCCTTATAATCTGACCAATCATTTTCTTTATTCATTAGATATGCTCGATGACCACCTTGTTCTAATACATCAATGTTATATGTCTTACCTACATTTGATGGACCTACAATCCAGTATTGTGGTATCTTATTTTTACCACCAAACATTGTTTTAATACCAAACATAGACCACATATGTAATTTATTTCCAGGGTTATTTTCCATATCTGTATCATGAAAGTAAGAATTCAAATTTGATTTTACAGTATCATATTTCCATAGTAATTCTGGATATATTTCAGTAGCCTTCTGCATATTAAGCTGCTTAGTAATTAATTCATATCCAAGTAACTGTTGGTGCATTTTTCTGGTTTTAATTTCTTAAATTAGATCCATATTATAACAAATATAATCTTTTCCTTTCATACAATAGCTAATAGACTTTTGTGGATAACCACCTGGTTTAATATTTGGAGTAACACCATCAATAGTAAAGAATTTACATGCTGTTTTTGTGTCGAACCGCTCATCCATTTGTATCTATATGTGTACATGTTTCTCATTGGTTTCTGGTGCAATTTCATCACATGCAATTGCCTTTTCAATTCGATAACCAATACGTTCATGTTTTATAAACCATTCCATGATTTGCTCTTTTGTTAAATGGAAGTCCTTACAAATATATGTGAACAGCCATTTAGTGTTTTGGAATCGGAATTCTTTGCCGCCCTGCGAGGAATCTGCACCAGAGGTGTTAACCTCTAACATTGCATCGGAAAATTGAGGATTTGAGGATTTGAGGAATCTCACATATTCTCGAATTCATCCAGTTATTTTATTGCGTGCATTATCTTTAGTTTTTTTATCTACTTTAGCCTGTGTAAGGTCTTTTTCGAGTTCTGACCTCAGTTGTGTGACAAGAGGTTCATACTCAATATGCTGATGGTTTCCAGTAAGGTGTTTTGCTCTTTCAATTAAGAGCGTCAATGTAACTCCTAAAATAGGAACAAATTCAGCCATAATGGCTAAGAATGCGAGAAGGTTGAGTTGGTTCATGTCGATTGTTGAAGTAATAAAAATAAAAAATATAACAAATATATTTTGCTTTATATTGTCTGGTGTTATTTTTATATTAGAAAAAAATTCAATTTTTATTTTTTTCAAAAATTTAAATGTATGCATGCCAAGACATTCGTGCATGAATTATTTCAATAAAAATTAATTTGGCTATCCTGATATATCTTAGCTAATAAGTCATCTAGGGTTACTAGATCGCATTAAAATCATCATAACCATGGCCGGTCCCCATAAATGTTTTGATGATATTGGCGTTGTAGGACGGTGAGGTTTTCTTTCATCTTGCAAAGTAAATTACTTATTATTATTACTGTTTCTAAATTTTTGTGTGGTAACCTATAGGGATCGAACATCCAAGGCAACATTAGGGATCGGCATCGAATCCGGATTCGTCGATCCGTTTCGTTTCGAATGAGAAGAAATTGGATTCGAGCGAGGGCTTTGACGGATCGGAACGGATTCAGATTGAGCTTGAGCGATCCGGATTTAAAACGGATTGGAAGGTGCCATTCCGGATTGATCCGTTTGATTCGTTTTATTTCCATTGCAATTCTCATGGTTAGCTTTGTAATTGGTAGATTGTTAAGGAATGCGAAAGAAAGTGCGAAACTGAAGGGAAGAATAGGGGGAACAGAATTTAAGCATTTTTATATACTACATATAATAAAAGGTTTAAAGGTAGTCGTTTATAATCAAAAGTCTTGGTTTATTATAAAGTCGTTGTAGCTAATGCCTAAAGGAATGCAATATATGGCAATTGTAGAGGGATTCATAAACTCGACGTGCCTATTGTTGAGGGATAGGTGAAAAAAAGGAAGCAGCCGCTTGTAACTGCCTCGTTTCAAATACACCGCACACTACTAGCCAAACTGAAGGCAATACTATACACACAAAGACACATACAAACACATACATATATTATACAGTATAAAATTGTGTGCATTCACTTACTCATAGGATAGACACTCAATACTTGCTGATAGTTGATAATCCTCTTTCCATTCCCTATGCTCTTCATATGAAGAAGTAAAACACGAATCGTCGTTGCCCTCATGCATTGGTCGTAGTAAATAGAGCGGCGCCGGCAGTGGCATTGTACTCCATAGGCATCCTTGAGATTTAAATCATACTATACTTTAAAGCAACATAGTAAACTGCTTGTTTTTACCTTTTCCTTTCGCTTTATTAATGCCGTCGCGTTTAACAAGTGCATCCTTCCACGTTCCCAACACTGTGTTCGTCAATGCTTTTGCGATCCCTGTGGAAACGACATAACACTTTTATCAGTTGTTCTGTATGCAAAAAGCCAACCGAGTAAAAGCCGCACTTTCCTCTATCTCTTCTGCTATACAGCTTATAAAGCTGCTTTATTTTATCTTATTCCGCTGCTGCTTGGAAAGGATCGTGTCAGCAAATTGTCCACTCTTTCAATCGCTTAGGTCGGAAATCGTTCAAGACATTATGGCGCACAGGCAATGGCAACTATATTGAAAGAAAAAAATAACTCTGAGCTTTCCCTTCACTTCCGCAATTTTCTGTCACTCATTCATTCGCTTTTAGTAAAATTATCCCTGCTTTTGATGCTGTACCTTTGATCGCGTACATTCCGTTCAACCTGATTTGTTAGAAATCGTTTTTTAAAAGTAGCAGTGTCAAATATCAAGAAGTGTGCACTTGCTTTTTCTCCCAGTAATTTTTCTTTTGTGCATTCTTCCTATAAATTGACCCCGCCGATGTCATCCACCCCTCATTAAGTGTGCATCTGAAGATATCAAACCAGTGACAGCATCTTTAGTAATGATATCAGGCTGGGTCGTCTTTTACTGTTTCTCCTATGCATAAGCGTTATCCGTAATGCCATTACATCCGTTCCTGTTAAGGCAGAAATACTCATAGCTTATCAAATGCTGATTATATGATAACTTCAAATATTGTTGATCTATTTCGCTCTGTATATCAGTGGTATAGTTGTATAAAAAAAATTATACCAATCAATCGAAGTCGTCTTTGGTGATGCGCATGTGATAGCATACATCCGGTTAGGGAGGATCCGTAAAAGCATTCATCTATGCTTTAGATCCAGAAGTAGCTCGTTCTTCCGTCAATTAGTGCTAAGCTCTGTCATGCTGAGCAGAGAAAGGACGAAAAGACCGCAACCCAGCAAGCACCGATAGCAGCGATCTGACGTTTTAGGAAACTGTCATATTAATTTTCATGATTGTCTTCATGGCGACATTTCCCGAAGGATGATATCTGCCTTTGCGAACTGGGTCATGATTGCCACCAAGATTTGAAATCACATGGATATCCGTGAACGATGTAGTTTTTAATAGAAGTAGAAAAAGAGCAAGACATTAAAGATATAAAAGGGGCGAAAAAAAAAGTTGTTTGAAGACATACGATTCTATTTATTATTGTTCCAGATAACGGTAGGCATTCCCAATATTCCTCCATATAGCTAGTTCTCTATTTCATACCGATAATCACATACCTGTTTATTCACTAATTACATACCTTGAATAGCTACTCTAACGTTCCACCATGAATCCGTCTTCTTTTTCCATCCCTGGTAAACGAAACTCCTCTGCTCTCGATAATGACTGGTCTGATGAAGTAAGTTGACCCTTTATTCTATAAGAATATCAGTATATCCTCACTTACCTGATCCAACACATTTATTTGACTTTAAATAGGATTCGTCAATGCCTGACCGTATGGGTAGCTCGCCTTCCACAGCCCGCCAGTTTTCTGCGATGTCCACCGACCATGACAATGAGGCGATTGACAACACCAGTGACGGCGAAACCGGTGTATTGACCTCCGTGCAACACCAGCCGAAAGGAAAAGGGGTTAAAGCACGCAAGAGCTGGCTGTACAAATGGTTCGAGGGCGTAAACGACGCCCAGAATATCACCTACTACTACTGCCGCTATCCCATGGGAGACAAGTTCTGCAATAAAAAGTACAAGGATCCACAAGGAACAACCACCGGCCTTATAAAACATTTGTTGAAGCACGGTATCACTAAGGACACGCCCGTCGATGCACCACCAAAAGATAATACACTCCACACTTACTTGGGAGGCAGCACCACGCCGCGTTTCCAACAGTTTGATCCAGAGGTCTTCCGCAGGGTGCTGTGTTTGTTCATTGTGTCTGCTGCATTGCCATTCATGATTGTCAAAAATCCCTACTTCCAGCGATTGTTGAACCTCGTGCAGTCAGCCCAAGTCTCACCCACGTCAAACTTCCAAGCGACAGTACTGCCTCCCGTGATTTGCTTACCATGTACCAGGTTCAGCGAAGCCGTATTGATGTCATCCTGCAAGCTCAGCCGTGCCTCTCATACACTGTCGATGCTTGGACAAGTGAATGGAAGGTTCCGTTTCTTGGTATCACTGCCCACTGGATCGATGACGACTGGAACCAACAATCCATTGCCTTAGGTCTCCAGCTTCTCTCCGGCCCTCACACTGGTGCCAACATGGCGGGGGCGTTCCTGAAAGTTTTGAACGATTGGAACCTCGTGTCCAAGCCGTTCATTCTGACTACCGACAATGCATCCAATATGACGACAATGGCCACAGAGATTGAACTTGCTGTTGGACGCGATGTCTTTGATGCCGAAGAGAATTGTATCCCCTGCATCACGCATATAATCAATTTGGCGGTGCAAGCGATCCTCCACAAAGGTTTAGAAGCGGAAGCGTACGACATTGCAGAGCAAGCCTTAGACAGTAACAACCAACAAATAACTACAACCATCAACGCAGGTAAATAAGCAAAAAAAAGCAATATCCACCCATCAACATGTGTATAGTAATTAAACTTAATTTACCTTAGGCAAAACGTTGCGTAAGCTTCGCAAAGGGATTGTTGCCATCAGAGCGTCTCCACAAAGACTGGATCATTATCATAGCTCGTTCAAGGTCGTTGCCCACCAACATCCAACTACCGACGATAACGACGAAGCCGTAGATCAGGACGAGATTGAAGATCGCCGTGAGCTGGTATTGGACGTTCGCACTCGTTGGAATTCCACATATGCCATGCTCCAAAGAGCTCTTACAGTCAAGCGTGCATACAATACGACGTGCCGGAATCTCGAGGCCCTTCAAGGATACTTCTTGACAGATGACGAATGGACATGTCTGGAGAAGGTGGCCGAGTTACTCCATGAGTTCGCCCGAATGACCCCATTGCTGTCTAGCGCCAGCTACGCAACTATGAACCTGGTCATTCGTGCTTACAACCGTTCGCTTGAAAAGCTCGAACTATACATGGATAAATGGGAGGATGTAGGCTATAACTCTATATATGCGTATTTCCATCGAACACTATTATCACATACGTGCACGCAACACAATGTGGTTGGGAAAAGCTCAAATGGTACTACTGCAAGGCTCAAGGCCACTCTTTTGCCGTTGCTACTGCCATTGACCCTCGATTAAAATATGAATGGTGGGAAGAGTATTGCGAGGAGACTCTTGAGATGGTGCAGAAGACGTGGCAAACATATAAGCCATCAAGAACGCAAGAACCTTCCCCATCAAACCCGGATGCGTTGATCAAGAAGAGGAGATCGAACACGGACCAGCTGGAAAGATATGTTTCCACGGATACAGTAATCGACGAGTCCGACGGTGAGCATACTTCGATCGTTTTGGAGTTCTGGCGGAGGGACGTGAACAGTGGCCAAGAGTTGAGGCAAATGGCACGCAGATACTTGGCGATTCCAGCCTCATCAACAGGATCTGAACGGCTTTTCTCCCGTGCCAAGCAATACATCCCAAGTGAACGGAATCGGCTTGGGTATAGCAAACTGGAAGCAAGTGTGCTGCTCGACTCGTGGTCCAAGTATTTTGGTGAAGATTAAGGAGTTGCTGTTCGCCGTTTCCACGTTGTGTTAGAGAAAACAAACAGCGGTTCTGCAATTCTTCGCACTCACCCTCCCTTTTTTACTTCCCTTTCCCTTGACCCACGGTCACCTACAAAAAAAAAATCCACTTCCCTTTCCCTCCCTTTTTTTCATTATTTCAAAGCCATTGCCTCATTGATCGTTCGACTTCTTTATTACTTTCTTCCAGTAGCCATGCCCTGGTTGCTTTTTCTTCTTCCCTATCCTCTTCTTATTTTTCTGAATGCCACCTTGTACCATCTAAAGCTTACTTTTCAGTAATTTGTATTCAAAACTTAACTCTATACTCGGATTTCGATTTGATCCGGATTTATACGAAACGGATTCGGATCCCATATTTACAATCCGGATCCTTTCCGGATTGCAAAAGAGCTGATCCGTTTATACGAAACGGATTCGGAATCGCTCGATCCGTCTCGAATCCGTTAATGACGACCCTAGGCAACATTTGTTCGTGTTAATGCTGATCGTGAAGTCAGCGGCTCAAAACCTATTGATGATCAGCATCGATCTGTTCGTCCTGATCTGCTGGTTATGAATGATGGTGTTGAAGTTGTTTGTGGTGAAGTTGGCAAGGAGGATTGTGGTGGCAAAAGTAAAAAAGAGCTAGTCGAACGCAATTTGCATACACCGAAAGTAATGAAGGACATGTTTTGTCAATCATTGACCAAAGGAAAGAATGCCGAATCACTTGCTCGAAAACTAAAAATAGCGGCTTTGAATGGAAAACAGTAAGTCATACATTATTTGATGCACTATATCCGTTTTTCGAATTTTCACATTGGCTGCTTATATACCTATAGGTAGAAGATTGAGGGTTTCCATTATGGACTCACCGGCTGGATATGTAACTCGCTTACTTCATATGAATGAATATGAAATACCAGTCAAAGCTGCCTCGATTGTTACAGATCTATTCAATATGATGAAAACTGTTTTAAAAGCAAAGGTCAGTTCTGTGTATAAAATAAAACCGTATGCTAATCGTAATTATTCTTACCCATTCATTTGTGACTAAATTTTTGGTATCATAGGCCATTGCTATTGAAAGCATAAAGCAAATCGAGAAGCATCAAGAGCCGCAAGAAAAGAGCAGTGAACCAGGCTACAGTTTTCAGCAAAGTTCATCAAAACAGTTGTACATATCCCCGTCGCTTTATTTTACCACCACCAACAAAAAACAGAAAAAAACATAAATCCACCTTGAATAAGTCTCTTTTGTACATATATTTTCATATTTTGTCTATAAAAAATAATCAGTACCACAGTGCAAATCACAAGGCTGCATCACTGCAGCGCTTGGAGCAAAAGAATGCGTTCAACATTTGATTGACACCCCCGCTTATTGTAACAACAACCACAACACCAGCATTCACGAGCAACAGCACGCCAGCTTATCATTACCACATACACGTATCGACGAGCCTTACATTCTTCTTTATTCGTAAAAAATTGCCTGTATCTTCCAAGTCTGGTTCTGACCAAGAACAAAGCACCGACGACGATCTCCGATACAACATTTTATGCCGCAATGCATTGTACACAGGACCGTGCGTTGACAATCTTTGAATCGCAGTTTGTTTCTTTTCGCGGTACCTTCTTTGACATGTATGCTGCCATGACATGAGTTTCGTGACCATGACGACAAATTCGAGCAGCAACATTCACTGTTGTTCAATCTCAAATTATTTGGGCCGTGCCTGAACTCGACGTAGTACTCAGTCAAGCGTTCAATACTATCACGTCTTTCGAAACTCAACCACTCATAGTGGAGCCAGAAGTTAAGCCGCCCTTTATATGTATCATTGCCATGTGTAATGTCCACTCCAATGAGATGCTTAGGAATCGACTTTTTGCCAAACGTTTTGGCAGGCAGCACCATCCTAATGTTACGTACGAAGAATACCATACAGAGAACATTCTTATTTTATAGTCCAAAAACATATTTTCCCCGTGATTGAAAAAAAGGGAGGGTTAACTTGTGCAGTAGCGGGAGACTAAAAAAAGATAACGAAACGCGCAAATGGAAAGAGCTGGTTCTTTTCTGAATTGTATCGCTGCCTTGACTATTTTGACTCTGTTCGCTGCACAATCCATCGACCCGGTGGACGCGCAAGCCTGATGCACCTACACAGCCTAGACCAATCAATAAAACCGATCGAGACATGTCTGAAGGCTTAAAACGAATGGCGGTAAGCTGATAGCTTCGCGTCATCTCTCCAACATCTTCTACAACAGCCCTAAAATATCAGCACAAAAAGCAGCTTACAATATAGCTTTTTTGAGATTCCCATTGTTTCGTCCCTTTGAAAGAACAATTTAAATACCAACTGATCTACACGAAGAACGACAGCATACGAAAATTCAAATGATAGATACCCACAACAAAGTGTTGAAAGACGTGTTATTTTGGCTGTTGTTGGCCAAGAAGGAAGGCCTTGTAAAAATAGTTTCTAGTGGGCATTACTGGCACAGCAAATAAGAACTTTGAGATTTCTGAGAAATTCTTTAATCTCACTAGTGGTTTTGCTACATCGAGTATATAAAAACGTTAGTTTTGAATGACAAGAGTGCAGTAATATACAATTAGTCTTGGGGTATCAAATTTTTATGTACTGTATGATCCGAGGGATATCGGATTCATATGGCCGAATATATTCAATCATCACAGTACTGCTGGGTAGAACAGTATTAGCTTTAATAACTTGGTAGTTTCGACCAACATCAACCACTTGTGGAGTAGTAGCAGATATCATAATTACAGAACCTCGCTTTCTTTCTTCTATCGCTATTTTTTACCTTTTTTACGTGCTTCTTTCACCCCACTTTTTCGTGCCGCTATCTTATCTGAATCAATGCACATATAGAATCTCCATGTCTAATGCTACTGTATTATTATTGAGGGGATTGGCTTTGACTTCTTGAACCGTATTATACAGTATTGTAATGACAATGGTACCTCCTTATGTTGGATGAACGGCTTCTGCATAGTTACTAGATGAATCGATTATTAAGTACTATTCTTGCAGAGTCGTTTTCTCGCGCTTACTGTAATCATGTTATGCGCGTTAGCATTTATTGGATTGTGCTGTAATTGGATGGCTGTATAGTTCTTCCTACCCGTGTATAATGTGGTCAAGTATGTGATTGCGTCCAATCCAAAAGTCGCTGCGTAGCCATCTTCATCTTCATCAGCAACAGTAGTATCATTGTCATCCACATCCACAACGTCGACTATATCTACAATGTCCCAACAAATCCAGGGTTGTACCCGTCCTTGTGCTACCTTATATACCGAGGTCTAAGTGAGTTTATTACGATGCAGTGGCACCTCGATGATTTTTCCACTACCAACCGTTGACGGCGGCAGTCCAGTGATGGCAGATCCAGGCATTTTGCGTCACGGTGATCTACTTGTCGGCATGAGCACTGGCTGTCCAACTTCAAGGATAGTACGCTCGGATACCATAAACAGGAAATTGTTTGGGCTGGGACTCAGAAACCGGTACTGGCAAGGATTAAGTTACTGATAATTAATTAGCTATTATTAAAAAAAGTGGGAAAGGCACATGTAAAATGACTAAACGATTGGTGTGTTATATATAGGAACATTCCGCCTGTCCGAGTCAAGTTGTGAATTAGTCAATTAGAATATCTGGTTCCGCTATTTCCGCGCGACACGACCGGTGCGTTGTATATCGTGTCATGCGACATTGCTCACCTGATTGACGAAAGATGCGCGTTGTATTCTGCATCAAGTTTTGTGTGTCATGTGCTCTCCTTGCCAAAGCAAGATCTAATTCATTGGGAGGACTGACGATCCTGTGAAGAGCTCCATCGCGCTTCTCAATATGGGTAAAGTGACTCTTTTGGAGTAAAAAGACAAGACATGCTAGATAGCTGCTGTTTATACTATATGTATTTTGTATTGGCCCCGTTTTTTAAATGAAAATCAAGTACTAAAACTAAAGATACTTTGTGTTGTGAGCGTGTCTGAGTGGTAAGATGGATGTTTACGATCGTCGTGCAAAGTGATAGGGTTGAGTGATAAGTTTTGTGTGTGATCTGTGTACATAAGCAGTAAAAGAAGTATAGTAGAAAGAAGAAATAGTGTGTGTGTGTGTGTGTTTTATGGTGGCAATTACTTCTTGAGAGTACCAATGATGGCGTAGGGAGCATACTTTTCAACGACATCCTTCTTGTGCAGCATGTTGAATTCTTCCGTAGCATCCCGACCAGCGTAGATGAGAATGGCCTTCTTGCCACCAGGGTGCTCGGACAAAAAGTCCGTGACGTTCAACACCTGACCATTCACAATCACCCAGCAATCCTCAGGCTTGTTATGTTTTGCGACCTCCTCTACACTATATTCGCCCATCTTCTTGGGTTCATCCTCCTTCTTGGCCTCTTCCTTCGCGGGTGCAGGCGCAGCAGCACCTTCAGCAGCAGCGACAGCAGGAGCGCCAGCGCCGGGCCAGGCAATCTCGAGGTTGATGCGGTTGGGGTCGCTGGGGTTCATCGAAAGGCTGACACCGACGGTGCCCAAGTGGCTGGCAATGGCACCAAGACGTTGCTGGGCAACGTTGCCGGAACCGGTGTTGACGAGCTTGCCAAACAGGTAGCGCGTGGCGGTCTGGCCAGCGACACGGCCAAAAACGACACAGCCCAAGAGAGACGAACCACCAAGACGGTTGGCGCCGTGGACACCACCGCACATTTCACCAGCAGCGAAGAGGCCAGGAACAGTAGCGTCGCCACCCTTGATTTCTGCATCGGGAGTGATCTCAACACCACCCTATATTATTTGTGTGTTTGTGCCATTTATGATTAGCATAGCTACAATACCATCTAAAAAATAGCAGCAGGACGACACGTCTACTTACCATAGTGTAGTGGAGCACAGGCTGCATGTGAGCGACGTAAAAGTAGTCTTCCATCTTGATGGGAACGTTGTGGAAGAACCGCTTGCCCCAAGGATCCTTCTGCTTGCCGTCGGCAATAGCGTTGTAGGTCTCAAAGGTCTCCTTGAGCTTTTCGGGCGAGACGCCCATCTCCTTGGCAAGAGCAGCACCGCTGTCGAACTTCTTCATCAAACCACGACCGGCATAATGGCGGCAGTGCCATTCAATTTCCTTGGAGGCGGCCGTGTTGAGGACCAGGCGGATAGGGAACTTGTTCTTCCACATCATGCCAGTGACATAGTCACGATGGCCCAACTCGTCACAGAAACGGTTGCCCTCTGCATCCAACAGCAAACCACCGCAGCCACGCAAGGCTTCGGCAGCCAAAAACTTGACCTTGGCATCGGGCTCCTTGGGGTCGACCAAGCCGGTGGGATGGACCTGGACCTTTTCCAAATCGACCGTGTTGGCGCCAGCGATACTGGCCATCTTGATGCCGTCACCAGTGCAGTGGTCACCGTTGGTGGTCGACAAATCAAACAGTTCGGGACGATGCTGCTTCAAGAGCGAGTTGGGACCAAAGTCAGCAGCATAACCACCAGTGGCCAAGACGACGGGGCCATGTGCTTCATAGGTCTTGCCATCAGCGTCCTTGCCGACAAGGACGTATTTCACGCCAACGATCTCGTCGCCGTTCTTGATAAGCTCCTCGACGCGAGCGCGCTTGATGATCTTGACACGATCGGTCTGCTTTTCGGCGAGCTCTTCGAGACCTTCCATCAAGGCATAGGTGATGGTCATACCAGGGAACTGCTCCTTGCCACGGTGGGTACGAGGGAACGAGTGGCCGCCCAAGCGCGACACCAAGCTCAGGTCGAGCTCAAACTTGTCTTGAAGCCATTCGACGGCAGAGGCAGAGCGGCCGGTGAGGACCTTGATGAGCTCTGGACGGGCCAAATCGCGTGCGGACTTTAAGGTGTCCTGGTAGAACTGCTCAACAGAGTCCTGGATGTTCTTTGCGATCTGGGTGCGCGTCAAAGCGCCGTTGATACCGGATGTGGCCTTGGTAGAGTTGCCACTGTGATCATATAAAAGAGAGAAGATTACGCAGATGGCAGTAGGTTTAGAGGTTGGTGACACAAGCGAGGAGAGAAACTCGGATTAATTATCATTTTTCAAGCACAGTGGCATGATTTTTCCTACCCGAAGAATGGATTCTTGTCGAGCAGCAAGACGTTGCCGCCGTTCTCGTAGACGGTGTGTGCAGCAGCCAGGCCAGAGAGGCCGCCGCCGACAACAATGATTTGGTTCTTCAGAGACATTTCTGTTGTGTGTGTGTATACGTGGGCAGAGTGAGGGGGTGGGTGAAAGAGAAGTGTGCGATGGGAAAAATTAGCAAAAGAGAAAAAGAGAATGCAAGGGAAAAAAAATGGGCCAATTTTTATTGCCACAGAGCACTACAGCGAATACAACGGCCGACACGGGAGAGACACGGGAAACCAAGTAACCTTGATTTGGATTGCTGCTTCATGCCCTGTGTCTGCCTATGCGTGCTGCGTGTGTACTTGCGTGTGTGTGTGCGTGTGTGTGTGTGGAAGTGTACTACCCCTCCCCCCTCATTCTCTGGTCCTTGTGGTAATAATAGAATGACCCCCACACCCCCCACCCCCATTGTTGCCACGACTACGACTGTGATAAGCCAGTCCAGTATAGTCGAACCAACAGGACCAACCGAAGCGAACCAAGTAGCTCTCACACACTCATCACATCGTCGTCATCACGGACGAACTTTCTCCACACACGCCCCCGAATCCCCCGAAATAAACAAAAAACCACCTGACCTTTTCTTCCCACCAAGTAATATCATTCATAAAGAAACGCCAACAAAGCCATGTGCTGCTCCCACTCGCACTGGGCCGGTAGCATGTGAAAAAGCTGTCGGTTTTTTGTCATTACTGCTTATAAAACCATGCAAAAAGATGCACACCATCATCAATGTGGCATGTATCAAAAAATATATGGTGCCATGTCCTGGTATCATACCAGTATATTGGCGGTAAAAAGGGTGTTTAGCAGCCGGTGGTTTCAAAAACCTTACAAAACCTTACAAATACGAATTTCTCAGAGCTTAATCAGTAACCCCGGATTCACCAGGCATTTGTACGAGTGTCGTAACTACTGTAGTAGCAGTAGTGGTAGTAATAGTATAGTATATATATATATATACATATATAATAGTGTTAAAGCGTAGTACAACAATTTTTAGAACAACGATCTAAACGAGTTTTTAACAGAAAAAAAGGAGAGCATACATAAGAGAGAGAAAGAGAGCCTATTGTGTGTGTGTGTGTGTAATAGATGTGTGTAAGGTATTTACATATAATAAAAGAAACATGGTACAGTATAGAAAGGAAGAATAACAGCGTACGAAGAGAGTATCGAAAAGAAAAAAGGTGTACATACATAGTTAGAGAGAGAGAGCGCATGTAGGGTGTGTTCAAAAGCAAGTGTGCGTATCATAGGGATGATGATGATGATGATGATGAGGGATCGAGGGAGAGAGCAAGTAAAGATTGGCAATACGTTAGAATGGTATGATGATATGATATGTATAAGTTTAGCAGATGACGCTGGTATCGTTGGTGTTGCTCCTGAGCTTCTCTAGCGGAAACAGTTGGTCAATCTTGGTGATCCAGTCCGTCATTTCAGCCTTCGAGCTCGCTTGGAGCGTATATGCGTTGTTGTTCGTGTAGAGGGAGAAGACATGATTGCGCTATTATCACAATAAAACTTAATCTCTCTCTCTCTCTCTCTCTCCGCATAGACGGAATATATATAAACCGAGTCTCATTCTCTCTCTCTAAAACGCTTACATTGATCATCTTCTCCAGTTCCCGGTTGTAGTCTACTCGCACGGAGGATACATTGATCACTCCTTGTTCGTCGGTCTCTGACCGATTGGTATAAACGTAGATATAGGGTCTGTCACGAAGAGTAGCCGTTAATCCTTCCAATCATCTCACAGCCTGCCTCGATCCCTGTCACTACCCTACCGCCGCAAAAGGGCTTACCTTCGGATGACAAACCATCGCTTGACCCATTTGTTGTCGAGGGCGTTTTCTTGGTATGTGAGGTATCCCTTCTTGGATACATTGCCGCTGATAATGCAGAAAGAAATTAACATTTGGCATTCACCCTTTGATCTTATCCAACCCTCACAGTTGTTCCTGGATGTGTGTGAACTTACGTCTTGCTGACGAGCTTAACTTCAGCCAACAGTTTAGCATCTGAAGGCTGCTGCTGCTGCTGTTCCTGCTGTTCCTGCTGCGGTTGCAAAGGATTGTTCTGGTTCGGATCTTTGGCTGCTGGGGGATCTTGACTAATCGTCATCTAATGTGCGACGACAGAAAAGGGAAATGTTTAGATTCGACGAACAGAAACCTTAAATTCGTGACGTTACAAGGTTTGAAAGGAGGTGGGAGTTTGATGTTATAATAGTTTACCTCAGCTGCAACCGACTTCTTAGTCCATAGATCAATCACTTTACGCAACAGTTTTCCCGTATGCTCCGACGACGGCGTTGCTGCTGCTTCTTCCACAGCCATCGATGATCCGTTGCTTGTCTGTGACTGGGCCGCTTTGAGCGTCAATGCCTGAGCAGTGGAAGCGACCTGTTCTAGCCGTGCAATCTTGTTGCGATGGACCTCGTGGTAATCGTTAACCAAAGAAACCCCACGCGGACGCCAGTAATCCATCAGCAATTCCTCGCCACGGACATACTTGGAAGCGGTATTGAGACGCCACAGCTGGCTGACACGACGCGTCATCGGGGGGTTGAGCTGGACCAGAAAGATGGCATTAAAGTTTGAGAGCACCCGTTTGTTGGATTGACCCAAGAATTTACGCAGGGCTGACGACGTGCTGCTGCCCTTGTCCCGCCCGTGGATCTGCACTGCAATATCCGTGCTGAACTGCATCGGCTTTTCGCATTTTTCCGCCTCCACTTGCCATTTCAACTCGAGCAAGACACGGCACTGGGTCGTCGTGATGCAGTTCAAAAAGGGACACTCGTGTTGTGAGCTGTCCCATGCACCGTATGCTGCTAGCTCGCTCGTACCGTCGTTATTGTACACGACTGATTGATGGTGGCGCGTCATCTTGATGGGTACTTGGCCGCTGTCGTTGGGTGGGTCTAAAATCCGGCCTTTGCCATCCAAAAACCGGGGTCGTCCGATCGTTGCGTTGCAGATCGATGTCCATTCAAGCTGTCGCCCGGATGTGTGGTACAAGGTCACGTTGATGCGTCGCTGTAAGCCTTGACGAAGCGTAAACACACCACGGTCGAGCTCGTTTTGTGCTGATACTTGCACTGGCACGTACTTGCCGTTCGGCATAAGCTCGCATACCTGGATACGCGCAACAACGTCATGACGCTCCGCAGCTAATAGCTCTTCTTCGGGTCGTCGTTCCAATCCACCTTCGGCATCAAACATCAAGTGATCTGCGCATCGACCATAGGCTACGCCGTTGCTGCTATTGTTGTTGTTGGGTCGAACACCCACGGATCGACCGAGCTTGAGTCGTGGGTTCTCGCGTTGCTCATCCCATCGTTCAATCTGTTTTATTGCACGTGGCTGGAACTTGCCATAGACTTCGAATGATACCATGCCGTTCATGAGCACATCGAGCATCGTCTCCGTTACTGAAACCGAAAGTGTCTGGCTGTGATCCAGATCGATGGGCTTGTCACCAAACCCGCTGACTGGATCCGTGGCAAACGTTTTTTCGGCAGCTGAGTGTACTGGAATGCTGCCAAACGACGATAGACGAAACTGAACATGCACCTTTGTGAAGTCTTCTTCACTAATGCCGCTCAATTCCAGCAAGCGTACTTCAAACATGATCTGTTGGCCCGCAGCAAGGGCTGTGGACGGTGTTGGTGTTGTTGGGCTGCCGTTGTTGCCGGCGGCAACCATGCTGTTGCGGTTGTTCTGCGACGTTCGAGCAATAGGCGAGATCAGTACCCGTAATTTACCCCTCACCTGGCCAGTTGTGCGACAGATCACAGCAATGCAACTCTCGTACGCTTGCTGAGATATCAAGTTACGGGCACTTGTTGCTGCACTACCGATCAAGTTGTATTTGCGAGACGGGTTCTCAAAGAACGGGTCCTCATAGTTGAGATGTTTGCGATACATTGGCTTATCCATAAAATTGCTGAGGTCGCGCATCTTTTTCAGCCGGGCCTTGAGTTTATCAAGCGACCATACATGCATGGTGTTATTTTTGCGATCAATCACACGCACGCCGATGCAAGGCTTGTTACACTCCGTCAGAGCCGTATCGTCGTCTTCTTGGATATCATGCAACACACTCGGCGTCGTGCTTTCCCAATACGATGCTGGATTTGCAAATTGACCTTCCTCGACAATCGTAAATTGATACACAGCATCCTTACCAAACTGTCTGGCGATGATATTCGCTTCCTTGAGCACCACGGCTTGGGTCAAGATATCCTCTGCCATAGATACTCGACGCATCGATTTCCAGTTCTTGATCGCCTTTAGAGCATATGCCTTTTCTAGATCCGTAAATTCTGGCTGTGACTGTTGCTGAGGTGGGTGCAGAAGCTGCATCGACATGCGACTGATCCGCGTTTCGTAAAATTGCTTTTGTTCATCGAGGACCTTTTGCAACTTGTCCCGTTCGAGTTTCATGCGATCCTCCACCTCGTTATTACTGCTGTGCACAAACGTTGTATCCGTGCAGACGCTCTCCAGGTCGACGATCGTAGTCGTAGCCATAGAGTTCCGAATGGAATCTTTAGATGATCCGTCATCGTCGTCGCCTGCAATAGTAGCTCGGCTTACCGGCCTGGATCGTCGCGAATTACGAATTCGCGAGATATCGCCGTACAGCTTGTCGAGTTCGTCGTCCTTGAGGCCTTGGATCTCGTTAGCATAGTACTTGCTTCCCCCGTTCTCCATCTTGGCATAGTTGATATCGCTCGGTTCAGAATACAGCGTGTTGCTATCGCCAAGGGGTGTGGTCGGCCAGGGCTGTTCGTCCAAGACAATGCCAGGTGTGGGTGGCCCCATGCTTCCGTTGACGTTGCTACTGCTGGTGTTGATGCCACCCGAAAGAATCACAGATTTCTGTCGATCGCGCTCGCGTCGCACTTCTTCTGGATGGTTGAAACGGAAAAAGTGATAGTCGCCCAGAATGATGCGGTAACCGCTCTTGAGTCGTCGTGGCTCTGCAATCCGCATCCCATTGACCATGGTTAGCGAGCCTTCGTTTGGATGTAGCGTGACCGTGCCATTCCCGTTTTCAAAGACACAGTGTTCTTCTTGGATATTGCTGCCGGAAAGTCGAATTTCTGCTGGCGTATCGCTGCCTTCTTTGCCCACACGCGTGTTGCCTGGCTTGAGCTGATACACGAGACATTCGGACATGAGCGGGTCTTCGCTCAAGTTGACCAAATGCGGCATCTTTTTGGGCGTGTAGACGCCCACATTGTTCTTGTACACTGTGATGCCGAGTTCTTCCAGTGCACGTTCGCGCTCGACTTGGATCTCTTCCGTCTTTTTGAGCTTGTCTTCCCATGTCTCGTTGAGATTGGCTAGTAGTTTTTCGGATGACGTGAGCTGTTCGACGATTTGTTGCTGCGTCATCTTGCGGACAGTGCCGCTACTATCGGTAACCTCAATCTCCTGTGATCCATTGGGCATACTGGATAGGGCTGCGGCAGTAGTAGCTGCATCGCCTGATTTCGTACGATCGCTGCTTTTGCTGGCTGGTGAATTGCCTTTGTATGTACTTTGGGCTGCTAATTGCTCGGCAACCTCGGGAGCATACACATGTAGACGGCTGCGCAACAAATCAAGCTCTTCCTTGAGCTCGCGGATGACTTTGGCGTTGGGATCTTCGTTGACAACGGCCTTGTTCTTGATCTTTTTGGCCTGGTCTGCGTAGCGTAGCGTACTCAGCGTCTCGTCGTAATCTGCAGGTGAAATGGCTGCAATCATGGCTGTTTTCGAGTTGCCACCGAGCGAATCTTTTAGTAGCCAGGTCAGCACCTAAATAATACATCCATGTACTGGTTTAGCTTATTCTGTATAGAGTCTTCCTGCTGCCAAGTTGCTTAATGCAAAAAAAAAAGATGCTGTACCGAGTCACGATAAGGAACAAATACTTCCTTTGCTTTACGGCCCTTCTTTGGTGCCTCCTGCATCGATTGCTCAGCCAGACCAGCAATGACTTTACCCAGCGTCGTCAGTGATCGGTTGATGTTGGCGCCTTCTTTCAACCGAGCACCTGTCGCGCCTGTACTGTTGGCACGTTCACTTCCGGCCAAATCGACAAGACTGATACGAGCGACTTTTTCGGTCTCCAAGTTGGTCACGTCGTCTTTGCGTGTCTGGGTTAGGATCAATGTGAAAACACCATGGGACCGAGATGATGTCGCGTTCATGTTGGTTGCTGCGACCGTGCGTGCCTATAATGATTTTTTTTTTGATATCGTGGGGTTTTTTTAATATAAAAAAGGAATTATATTCGTTATAAAACTGTTTTTATTGACTTTGAAGAAAGAGAAAAGAAAATATCTTGTAGTAATGCTTTGATAATGACGATGAAGACGATTGCGACAACAAACCTTGTTTCCTTCATCCATCAACTGATTGATTTTATCAAACGAGTTAACTGCCATCTTGGAAAGATCTTCAACATAAGGGCCTAAGCTCGGATGCTCGCGCACTTTGAGATTGGACTTGTTTTTGGGATTCAACAAGTCGCGCACTTTTTCGTTGTAGATTTCAATGTAGGATACTTCGACACGACAGGTTGTTCGTTCGTCGGAAATGGCATCGATACGGTTGAACAGTTCTGAGCATGTTCGTGGTGTGATGCCCTTGTCTTCACCATAACCCATCTATTTGACAAATCTGTCAGTTTTTGTTGTTCATGCAAATACCCGAAAATGAGATGGAGAGTACCATTGAATACGATTTTCCCGAGCCCGTTTGACCATCTTTTTTGAGTATGTTAGTACGTCATTTGTGTCAAATGTTACAAAGTGAAGAGAATAAAAACCTACAAGCAAAAATACAGCAGTTGTAACCATTAAAAGCGTGGTCGAGTAACTCGACACCCAAATCATTAAAGACCTGCTCCTGATCGGCATAAGATGGGTCCGCCTTGTCCGCTGACCAGTATGATTTGTCGAACGTGAATGGCTTGACATCGTCTTGCGTTCCCGTTTTCATATCTTCCGGTTTGCGTATCACCGTCTGGTTTCCGTTCATTTGAATCAAGCACTCTGCGCCACGTGCAAGTTCTACATTTTATTGTTGTTGTGCTTTTAGTTCTCTTTAGGCTGTTTGAGGAAAGCGACAGAATGACGGGCACTGCAAGAGAAGGGTCTATCTGTCTTTTATCGTTTCCTCCCCCCTCAGGGTTCTCGACCCGGTTCATACAAGGGAGCACCACAAATAAAAATGTTGTTGTTGTTGTTGTTTTTTTACCTCGCGAATTCATCGGACGACAGCGAACAACAACTTTGATATTGCCTCCACTCATGGTGAGCGTTTGTGATTGGATTCAAGATAGATGGAGAGAGAAAGATTTAAAATAGATACGGAAGGTTTAAAAAAATACAATATATTTATAAGTGTTGTTTTGGAGTTAGTCCCTTTGTCGCTTTTTTCACAGTTGTTGTTGTTATTGTGATTTGATAAAGTAATTGTGAAGAAAAAAAAATAAATAATTAATAGAGAGGAAGAGAGGGAGGCGAAAGAAGGGTTTTTGAAGAGGAGAGGAAAAGAAAAAAAAAGGGGGGGTGGGGTTTGCTCTCGGAAAAGGCGCGCAGGAACAAGGCGGGCAAAAAAAAACAGACGCTATTGGGTATAACGTATGAACGTAGTCTCTGTTCTTTCAACGAAATCCTGAACTCGCCATTGACTCAGATGGAATTTGATTATGCTCACGAATCGTTTCATACTCGTTTTTTTCCAGGGCGTAATCGCGATCATTATGCCAAAAAAAAAAAGCCAGCAACCTTTTTATTTGAATTGTGTCACTTTCTGCTTAAGCCGTCTTGTCTCTGTACTCCTTTTCTTTCTAAGCACAGAGTACGAGAGTAGTCAAGTGAAGCGCGCGTGTATCCTATGTGTGTGTGTGTGTGTTTCAGGAAGCGTAAAGACCATGTTTGTCCCTATGATGGTCAAGACAGGCATAGTTCATTTGTTGGCATGGCGACGTGTGCCTGATTGATCGCTGTATGAAAAACTAAACACAGGAACCCGAATGGTCCGGTATACACTAGATTAGATTGGTATCAAACAAGAAAACGACTTGTCGGTGTTATTATAGTTTGTATGACTTGAAGTAGAGGGAGTCAAAGAAAAAACTTGGTTCTGCTATGGTATGCGTTGATGATGATTGACAATGATAAGGGAAGATTGTGCGTACGATTACAGTGGCCATTTAAAGGAAGCCAGGATCAGCATTTTTCATCTGACGATACTGACGACGACGATGAAGCAAGACTGCTGCTCGAAGAAGAAGAATGGAAATTGAACAACGACCGGTCATGGCCAAGCCAAGGGATGGTGGAACCATCAAACATGCCACGCTGCTCTAACTTTTCAAACTTGTGCGGATCAAAGTCTTCCAGTGCCGAGGGGCCGTTTTCATTCACGAATGATGTGATGTCGTCCGATAAGCGCTCACGCATACTGCGTAAGTGGGCTGCAGCACTTGGGTTCAAAGTGGAAAGAAGTAATGGATTCAATGATCTATGATAACATAAAAAGGAGCAGATGTTATTAATAACAACAACGTGTGGTGTATAAATGTGAAACCATGAGCAAAACATAAACAAACAAAGAGATCTTCCTATCCGCCGCCACTCATCAACGTACTTGTACAAATCAACACCCGTTTCCAAAAGTCGAATGGCAGCATAATGCAAGAATGGCTGGATCAAGTAGCTGGCAATGGACCAGCCCAGAATACGGCTCAAGTCCATGTGTTGTGGGTACTGCGTCATGTACAGATAGCCAAACAGGATGGTCGAATAGAGGCCATAGACAACAGGCGCAAAAATGGCAACGACAAGGACTTTCCACGTCGCAAGGACATCGCGAGCAGCAATTTTGACATTGGAGCCTGCGAGTGCCTCTGTGATATACACACACACACAAAAAGGTTTTAATACACACGCACTCTCTCTCTCTCTCTCTCTCTCTCTCTCCTAGAACAGCAGTGACTGTTTTACCTCTTTGTTTTTTCTGGCTGATGGTAGAGACAAGGAGGACAATGGGTGAATTCAGAAGGAGACTAACATTGAAGCATTCATTTAGCAGAGGGAGACAAAGAGAGAGAGAAAACCACGAGTATTACTAACTTACGCAGGAAATCCGACACATGCAAGTCCGACCAAGCGAGCAATACGCGACAACAGCAACGAGACGGCAGACAGCGGCGCAGTCTTTGTTCGTTCCACCTGATGATCACGCAGTCCAAAATACTTGAGTGTGTTGTTGTAAGCTTGGACCTTGCGCGCTAATTCAATCAAACGCGGATCCTTTTCAAAATGCTTGTAGCCAAGCAAGAAACGACGGTTGAGTTCCACCACCTGATCCAATCGTAGTTTGCGTTCAGCTGCAGGGCGGTACAATCGACGGGCTGCAGCAATCATCTAAAATAATGCATTTTGGAGATCCGCCATAATGGGGATTTTTTTAGACATTTTCATGTGTCAAAACAATGCAAACTATAATAGAGTGCTACTTACCATAAGGGTATCATAGCTCGGCGCATTCACTGTGACACTCTTTAATCCCTCATGGCCAGCTTCCAAAAGTGCGGCAATGGCCTCCCGCTTGGCAGCGCCACCTTGCTTGTATTGCTCGACCCATTCGTGTTCGACCGTAATAGGAGCACCGTATGAAATAACAGCGCGTGATCGGAACTTGTGTGGATGGAAATAGTTCAGTCCTATAGCAAATGTCATGATTATTAAATATATTTGTAACCTTTGGATGGTACTACCGTGATATGAAAAAGGCTTACCCACAGGAACAATCTGATGAAAGGGGGAAAAAAAAAGAACAGCAATTTAGAGTTGATCATTTGATTTTTGGTGAGATGTTACTACTATTGTTACCTTGACCGAAATGCCGGGATGTTCGGCCATAGCACCTAATGCCATTATAGCGAATCCAGCTAGTAATGATACACAATAAAAATAATCAGCGTGCTAAGTATTCTCGTACTGGACGTTGAATAAGCAAATAGACAGCAATGGACTATCCTCTACCTTTGAGTGGAAGCATTTCAGAACGATCATGGCTACCACCTTCGGGAAAGATCACAATAGAACCCGATTCAGCAAGACGCTTATGCACCTGATCATACAAGGTGCTCTGATCGATATGCGGGATGATTTTATACGTGACATCCTCTGCTACCACATTAGGTTCTGCCACAGGCTTCTTGAGCACGACTACGGTATCCGAGATTACTTCTGCTACTTCGACTTTCAATGGCTTGCTGAGTGAAATTAAATCGCGTGCTGCCACTTGTTGGTGGAACGCCGTATCTGTGCCGATCAAGCGTGATCCATCTTCTGACAAACGGACGGTTCCTTTGCCTTTGGATGCGAGATCTTGAGGTCGGATAACAGGAACTTTTTTTTTGTAATTGTATAATATGCTAGTCAGTAATTTTCCTTCGTTTGCCCCTTCCTCCCAACGCGTAGTATATATCCATTTTGGATGAACCAAGTAGAACTCACTGGCTTTTATCATTGTGGCCAGCTGGCCAATGACCTTTTTCTTGAATGACGATTTGGCCATGAGGGGTGCGAATCGACGTGGATTGGTAATAAGCACCATGCCCTAATACGTTGAAAAGGTTTCAGTTCACCGCTATGGTATATAGAAAGAAAGAAGAGAGACACTTACGGGATCAACGAATTGATTGGCATGGGGGCCAATAATGAAAATGACGGGATCGTTTTCGGGCACTTGGGAAGACCCTGTTGACCTGATCTCTCGGAAGAATATGGAGGCAGCTACTTTGAAAGCTGCCTTGACTGAATCGTAGGCAACTGTGTCCATTTAGTTTATGGGGTGTGGAAAATAAAAGAAAAGAGAGTGGGAGAAAGAGGGTTGGCGAGAAAAGGATGAAAAGGAGGTGAGGTATACGAAAAAGAGAAGAAGTGTTTAAATCACATGGCTGGAAGCAAGCCTGTTTATATATCAGGCAGCTTTATGCTGCTAATAATGTCAATCGAGCTTCCAATTCACGAGCACGCTTTGTGTAACCATAGCAGCACTTTGTCGTTTATTCGCTGTTCGGTTTGCACGACGACCACTTTTTTTTTTTCTTGGTTACTCGAGGTCTTAGTTTTAAAGATTTCCCTTTCTCTATTTTAACTTTTTTTTTTTTCCATCACGCATTCTTTTCATTCACAGTCTACCTACCAACCTCTAAATACTATTCAAACCATGGATACTGATGAGCAAAACAAGGCTGATGTCAGCCCTATCATTCGTCGTTTGCAAAACAAGCCCGAGATTCCGACAATCGACTTTACCATGCACAAGACCGAGGATGGTACCATTGTAAGCACAAGAGAACGAGTCATTAAAGGTACTCTATACATATATTCAGCCGAGAAATAGTTTTCAAACGTCTCAGGGACTGTGAGTGCTTTCTTTGAATTAACACTGTTTTAATTGTGTGTGTGTGTTGGGTAAAACAAGATGTTCCTGCACCAGCAGTGTCTGTTCCTACAGACGAAGAATTTTGGAGTCAAGAACGACCGGGCTTGCCAAATATTGCATTCTTGAAAGACCATTTTTATCGAGAAGGACGACTGTCTGAAGAACAGGCATTGTATATTATTGAGAAAGGCACCGAGATACTAAAGACAGAGCCTAATCTGTTGGAAGTGGGAGCACCCATCACAGGTACCGTCCGTGTGTGTGTGTGTGTGTTTATGTGTGTCGTTCGAGACTCTCTCTTCTAACGGGTTTTTTTTTTATATTTACAAACCCAGTATGCGGTGATATCCATGGTCAATACTATGACTTGATGAAGTTGTTTGAAGTGGGTGGCGACCCTGCATCAACGCGATATTTGTTTTTGGGCGACTATGTGGATAGAGGATACTTTTCAATCGAGGTATGTGCGACATGCATCAGATGATAATGACGATGATGGAATGGTGATGATGATGATGGGATGGCTGGACAGTGGGCTGTGCGGGGTAACATTTGCCACTTGTATGTGTTTTTTTCAAGTGACACTAATTTTTTTTACAAACGGCGACGGCCGATATTGCCGAAACATCATCTCTGATAGTGTGTATTATACTTGTGGTCTTTAAAAATGTGGTATCCCGATACCTTCTTTTTGCTTCGAGGCAACCATGAGTGCAGGCACTTGACAGATTATTTCACCTTTAAGATTGAATGTAAGTTTTCTTATTGGTCTCAAGGCACACTACACAGAGAGAGAGAGAGAGAGAAAGATGGAGTGGCCTAGTGTAAGAATAGAATAGAGAAGAGAATCTCGCTAACATTTTCGGGACGGAAACATATTTAGGTCGACATAAGTATACTGAACCCGTGTATGATGCATGTATGGAATCGTTCTGCTCACTGCCCTTGGCCGCCGTCATGAACCGCCAATTCCTGTGTATCCATGGCGGTTTATCCCCTGAATTACAAACTTTGGATGATTTGAGAAATGTAAGCAAGATCTTGCACAAGGAAAAGGGAGCTAGAGAGTTAGTTAGTCGGTTGACTGGTTAGTGGATGAGACACATGCATTAGGAAGGAGGTTACTAACAATGTCTTTTGTTAGGTTGATCGTTTCCGTGAGCCTCCTACGCATGGATTAATGTGTGATTTGCTGTGGGCCGATCCGTTGGAAGAGTTCGGTCAAGAAAAGACAAACGAGTTGTTTATTCACAATAATGTGCGAGGATGTTCATACTTTTTCAGGTAATTCACATAATGAGAGGGGGTGCCAACGAAAACTGGTTTAAGATTGTGAGGAATTGTGGTTGTGGTTGTGGGTTGTTGTTGTTTTATTCATGCAAAGCGGAATTTGATTCAGTTATCACGCGGCATGCGCATTCCTTGAACGAAACGGCTTATTGTCAATCATCCGTGCACACGAAGCTCAGGATGCAGGCTATCGCATGTACCGTAAAAGCAAAACAACATCCTTCCCCTCGGTCATGACCATCTTCTCTGCGCCCAACTACCTAGACATATACAACAACAAGGCTGCCGTCCTCAAATACGAAAACAACGTCATGAACATCCGTCAATTCAACTGCACACCCCACCCCTACTGGCTTCCGAACTTCATGGATGTATTTACATGGAGTCTGCCATTTGTTGGCGAGAAGAGTAAGTTGTCTATACGCGCACGCGTGTGTGCTGTGCAGGATAATTGGATCGATGCATGGTCCATGGATACTCACCTCTCTACTTACTCTAGTTACCGACATGCTGATCGCCATCTTGAACATTTGCAGCAAAGACGAATTGGCCGACGAAGAGCACCGGTTATCACTTGAAGAGTCTGCCTCGTCTTCTTCCAAAGAGCAAGAAGAACGCCGAACTGTCATTCGCAACAAGATCCTTGCCGTTGGCAAGATGTCACGCGTATTCTCTGTATTGCGTGAGAACTCTGAGCGCGTGATGGAACTCAAGACGCTGTCACCAACAGGCAAGCTGCCATTGGGAACCCTTGCCCTTGGCGTCGAGGGCATCAAGTCGGCGATCACTACATTCGAGGATGCCAAGCAGGCCGATCGTGAAAACGAACGACTGCCGCTTACGCGCGAAGCCAAAGAGGCGATGCTGAAGGAAGAAACGGATAAGCGAATCCATGATGCAGTACAGGAAGAGGACAAGAAATTGAACGAGGTGGCGGATGCAATCATGAGCGATGCCGACTGAAAGAAATAGCAGCAGGAGAACCATGCTAATAATGATTATTCTTTATAAAAACACCTATTATTCTGTAAAACGATACGATACCTTTTTAAAAAAAATTGAAAGACATTTTCTCCATCTTCCGTACTCACCCAAAACTCTCCCCTTTTCCTCTTTTCCCGGTGACGAAAACAAAGCATCAAATTTGGATAAAGTTTGATCGATTTGTTTAGTATTAGTTTATGTACACACACACACACACACACACACACACACAACAGCAATCCAACAATGACGCATTACATCTTCTGTTACTCCCAACACGATACACAAACAACCTCCTTTTTCAGCTAGTTGTGTGTGTACGTGCCTCTCTCTCTCTCTCTCTCTCTCTTATTTCCTCTTTTTGTGATAATAAATATATTTCTTTACCAATGAATGAACGTTGGACTAGTCCGTATTGGTTAGCATCCGTGCAAGCAGCCCGATATCCTCAACCTGTTCCTTCCCGGTCTTTGCCCACTCATACTCCAATAATGGACTATTACGACTACAACCCTCCTAAGAATAATAATAAAAATCATCATGCCATCACCTCACCCACTTGTCGCCACCATGTTTCAAATAGAACCAAACGACGACGTCCCAAAAAGCACCCGCAACCTGTTCAGCAGCAACAGCAACAACAACAGTATCTGGCACGTCGATTGTCAGCTCCTCATCAAATGTCCAACGATCATTCAATGCCATTGTATCCTCATGAGCCCCTTCCCTTGTCATCGTCACCTGAACCGGTTATATCGTCGGAAGCAACGACAGAGTCTGTAATACATCCGCCTCCTCTGTCTCGACAAAACAAGCAACAGAAACAACAGCAACCGCAACAACAGCAACAACGCAAAATCACGCGTAAGCCAGTGCCTGTAGCTCAACTTACACATGCCATAGAAGATATCTATTTAGCAGATGTGAATAGTAAAGAGGAACCTATTACACGGCCGTCGCATCCGCTAAAATCGTTACAAAACCAACAAATTCTCTTGCGCTCACCATTATCTGTCTCATCCACGTCCAGCAGCATCTTTGAGCTATCATCGCCTTCTTCTGTTTCTTCAACATCATCATCTTCAAATGGCTTTTATCCTCCTACTGCTCTACCAGCACCATCGGCACCACCGCACTCCCATCCTTATCAATATCGACAACAGCATCAGCATAAACAACGTAAACGACAATCATTACCACTCATGCCAACAACTACAGAAACAGCACGTACTGCCACGGCTTTGAGTACAAATGCCACACGACATCAATACAAACCGCATAAACTGAATCGAATACACTCTGCCCGACCAGAAGAAAGCGATGACGACAAAGATGAGGACGAAGAGGACCTCAGTATGGATGAAGATGATGCAGCAGCAGAAACCGACAGTGTATTACACCCGACGTTTTGGAATCCAAGGCCTGGGCCAGATGTTGGCGCACCATTACGGCGTAATCTGTCTCGCAGACTCAAAGGTCTCTTACAGCCACAAAAGGTTCGGATAGAGGGCGTGACCAAGGATCAGCATGCGGCATATCGCATATGGAGTGTCAACCGACCGAAAACACCACCACCGCCAGCAATATCCGCATTTGGTAGTAATTATAATGCTTCTGGTGACACGACAATAACGACGACGACGCCAATGTCGACTCACGGAGTCGCGGAGCCCAGGCTATTGAACCCGTTCCAGATCCTCAGGTATACACGCCAAGCTTTTTTTTCTCCTTCAACATATAACACACACTTTAATCACAATACATATGCTAATACATGTATTCTCTTAGTAATACGCTGCCAGTAGCCGACGAGCTTTCTATAGACGATTTTTACGAGCATGAATTTTCGCACATCGATACATACACGGCCAACGTCAAACAACGCGGACCCATGTTAACGCCCACACTACTAGCAACGAAATTTCTGGCACGACCGTATCGGCGCGATTTACATAAAGTGCGGGCTATTTTTGTATGGATTTTACAAAATATTGCAATAACAGTAGACCATCACAGCAACAACAACAACAACAACCAACATGCAACAGTAACAGACGATGAAGCAGCAACAACAACAGCCGATAAGGTGTTGGCTCGAAGAAGTTGTTCATCGGCAGTTGGGATGGCAAACCTATTCTGTGAAATGGCCAAAGCCATCGACCTTGAAGCTCAAGTCGTATATGGCTATCTCCGTAGACACAAGGATACCATGGCTGCAGATGGCATGCCAACAGAAAATCATGCTTGGTGTTCTGGTAAACAAGCAAAAAGAAAAGACAGTTACGATGTTGACGCAACGAATGATTTTTCTAACAATACAAAATTAATGGGGTCTTATCATACAGTTAAAGTAGGAGGCGAATATAGATTTATTGATTGTTGGCTAGCATCACCTTGTCACCAGTATAACAACAAGAGTAACAACGACAACAATGGTGATACCATGCCACTTGTAGTAGAACCACACTGGTTTTTATGTCGACCGCTCGATATGATCTACACCCATTTCCCGACGAGCGCCGTCGACCAATATCTCGAACCACCTGTCAGCATCAACACATTTTTCGCCTTGCCCTTCGTCTGCCTACCATTCTTCCAGCATCACATCCACGTGCTCGACTACGACCCTGCCAGTTGCGAGCTTGTCGGCGACAAGATGTGCCACATTACGCTCCAAATCGATCCAGACATTGCATGTTACGCTGAAGTCGAAACGCGAACGACACAACATGACATGACGCGCACAGCACTTTTGAAAACACGCGGATTAGCACAAAGTTTGGATGACAATGGCGGTGATCGGATATGTAAAATCAAGGCCCAGTTACCGCCAGGTCAATGGATGGGTTGGCTCAAGATTTATGCCGGTCCACGTGTGGTTCCGACAACGGGAACGGGCCAACAGCAACAAGAAAAGCTTGGTGCAAAACATTATCCATTGGCGCTCTGTTTCCGCTTGACGCAACAGATGCCACAAATACAACAACAACAACAACAACAACAGCCGACATTTGATTTTGTCCATATACATGTATGTCAGTACGAATTCTATGTGCAAGAACCACAATGCTATCAACTGTATCCGCTGCAGAAATACAACTTTTCGGTCAAAAGCAATCAAACGCACCACAAACTCGCTATCCGTAGTCCGAACGGGCGACTCTATAAACTAATGTATTATCCACAAGACCATACTTATGACGGCACCATCACTGTGAGTGAGGTTGGTCAATGGACGTTGGTGTGTTTGCTCCACCATGCTGGTGGTCTTTACGTCGTGGCAAGCTGGGAATGCAAAGTTTAAAACGTATATTGATCGTGGTCCCCAACCCCCACTCAACAAGAGATTGTACATATTTGATAAAGTAAAGTAAAATATTACCACGTTGTGTTGTTGTTTCTCTGTTTTTCGTTTATTGATATGTTTTTGAGGTAAAAATGCACAAGAATATACGCTGAAGTATATGTTTATATGTATGTATGAATGTATTTTGACTAGTACTGGACTGCTGCTGCTTCTACGCTCGGTTCTTTGCTGCTTGTTCGCGAACCCGTCGCTCATATTCAACCTTATCCTTTCTGTAATACATACATGTGACGTGTGTTAATTCCGTCGTCCTTTTCTTTACCATCAATTCTTGTTTCTTCTTTTTACCTGAAAAGCATATAAGCATCTTGCTGTGCAGGACTGTCCGGATTGGGATCATTCAGTAGATCTTGGATGCCCAAAAGGATCTATTATCAACATATACTTTAAATTTCTCCCCTTTCCCATTATCGCTGCGCATCTTCTTCTCTTGTCGAAAAGCCGTTATACCTGTCGCAAAGTAATTGCTGGCTTCCATCCTTCATCTTCATTCAGAATGGAAAGACATACAGTGCCTGATGGATAAACGTTGGGATGAAACAGTGGTGGAGTAAACTTGCCTATGAAAAAGGATATGTTTTTAGTCTTTTATTCTATAAAAAACCCAAGAAAGCGACTTATTCCCAGTCGTCAAGCCCGTGTACACTCATGCAGAGTTACTTACATTTTGGTGGTTTGCTTGGGTATTCTATAAAGATTGATATAATGCGAATGTATGCTTGTTAGTGAATTTCATTGATATGCGTTTTCTTATCCACACTATATTCGTTCAGAAAAAAAAACGCAATCATTACCTTCAGGAAAAATCATGGTGATCTTGTACACCCCATGTTCCCATGGAGTCTGAAAGGATTCAAGTAAGCTCATTTCTTCTTTTGTGTGTTTGACCACAATTTTCTTTTTCAATGGAACATTCTAAAGAACAAAGAAGCAAACTTACATTTTCTTTACCAGGAATGCCACATGTCCATTGCATGAGGTCGAGTGTGTTATCTGGAAGCTTACCAGGCCGTGCCCAAAAACCCTGTCCAATGGTCATGCAACTGTTAGCTAATTATCGAAACAATAAATGCAGGCTCCATGCTTTTTTTTACTATTTACATGAGGGTGGTCTTTACGCCACGATTTACGTTCTTCCATTAAACGACCACGTGCAATTCCGGAACTCATTGTCTCTTGTCTCTCTATTTTTTACGTTGATCTATTGCCAACAAAGTTGTATTTAACGCCCAAGGGCTTTTTAAAAAAAAAGAAATGTTTAATTTTCTGAGGAGAGGACCCGCTCTGCGATTTTTTTATAGCTGTGGCTCCTCTGGTGTTGATCCAAGTTTTTTTTTGCAGTCTCTTACAGATTTCAGAACATACGCTACGGCGATACATGTTATTACGTTCCGGGCCACTTTTTAACAAGGGCAGAGCTTAATATAATATGACGGGGCTTTTTTGAACATATTCTAGAATTCATATCCGAAAAATCCATCATACCCAAGAAGTTTGATATTGAGACGAATAAGCTCTCTATGTCAGCATTTACTAGACGCTTCCGTCTCCATCCCAAATTAACCCAACCGCCAGAAGTAAATGCAGCCCATCGTTTATGCCATGGACGGCCTCCCTAGTTAGGACGTTGACATATCCAAAAGCCAAATGATTAAATCACCACCTGGCGTGACTCCTATAGGAGATCGATAAAGTGAACCACTTAGAAACGCGATATGACGAGAACGAACCAGCACCAAGAAAAAGCTCTGCAGATGCCTGCCAGACCTTCTCCTTTTCAAAGTTCCGCGCCCATAGTAAAGGGTTGTTACACCTTTTTACGCGCTACATGGTCTTCCTCTCTTCCTTTGCCTACACATCCCTATAAAGTTCCTCTCCGTTTCTTCTCTTTCGATAGGCTTACTTTGTACATGTCAAGAAATGAGGAATACCATAAAAGTTGAAGACAAATAAAAAACAATGATTGCCTTAAAGAAAAAACGATGCAAGAAGCACTGAAAGACAAGTTTTGATCAACTTTTGGTATGATAAAAATAAAAACTACCTTTCCTTTTGATTGCGCGAAAGCCCAGATATCTAATCATTCTCTACGTGTACGTTGAAACGACCCCATAGGATTTGCAAAAGTCGGCAAAGAAATAGGTTCGCTTCCAAGCGTCACCAAGAACCAAAATCATACAGAAAGCGATTGTCACAGATATATTTAAAAGACTGACAACTAGTCGAGCAGTGTACCGGTTGTTCTATCCATGATAGCAGTGATATAGGTGATAATGAATTGTGGGCAGTTATGTGTGTTGCTAGATTAGCGATGAAATCCTGATACACGATCACGGCAAACAGTTTTAAAAAAACGCCAAGCTCCTGGTCATCCCTAGGTAAATAACATGGTTTGCTTGATTGGTTTATGTCCATACAACTCGAGTCGTCGACGATAGCAACAATAGCGGCCAGCCAAGATTAAACGGTTTGGGTCAACAAAAGACAAACATCCTTACAAGAAAAGTATGTCCATATCATAATGAATTTAGCTCTGAAGGTTTACATGTATAATATTTTGCAATAAGTCCCGTTGACATCATAATTTTCAGAGGTGCTGGATGACACCAGATGAGCCAAGCAAGGGGGTGAGGGGTGAGGCATTAAAAGTGAAAGAGAGTGTGTATCATACGCAAAGCTTTTTTCCAAATGGTCATTCTTGGCACTGTTGCCAAAGATGGGCTGCCACATGTATCGTAAGTTGCAGCTCTTCCTATGCAATACGATACCAATGGTAACATCTTTAACCGACAAAGAGCTTGGTCATAAGCTGAGGACCTTTTACGATACTTTAAAGTATAATTTGGGCCATTGTGCAGTTGACGATGCACAAGGCAAACGACAAGAGCTTCATCTAAACCGTACATTGCTTAATCGGCGAGGTATCGTCTTTGTTACCGTGATACCATCCGTTGCTGCTGTTGCTGCTGCTAACACTATAGGCGTAGTTGTAATATTATATGTAATGCAGCAGAACGGATTTTCCACTCTAGCACAGAGTTCTCAGGAAATAAACCTGAAGCACGAAATTGGTGATAATGCACATTTTAAATCCAGGCACGTGTATACCTTATTTTTCGCTGCCACACCACACGCAAGCTTTCCTATATATAGTAATAAATGCCAGCAGGTTCGTCTTTTTTCTTCTTTCGTTCCGGCGTATAGCACGCACCATTACAGTGAGTTCACTAGCACCCGACCCATACGGTACTGACATTGTTGTCAAAGTAGTGTAGGCTGTTGTTTCTGTCAAACTGGACGGTAAAATGGCTAAACGACACATGTACACAAGACTTTTTTCTTTCAACCCAACTTGTACTATTGTCGCTGTTGTTAGATGGCGCAGAAAATGTTTCGCGCGTATGAACATTTAGTAAGAGACCCTATCGGGTGCATCATTATGAAATCGCAGCAAGGTAACGTTATCATTGCTCACACGCAGTCTGCATACTCTATAGCATTATGTATTACCAGTGGGATTTCTTAAGACGTGTCATATTTGTCCTGATGATGGTTAATGACGTGTCGATCTTATATATGCTATGATTTATATATTATCAGATGGTAGCGATGATAGCTCAATCAAGAAGCAAAGCATCAGGAAGAAGCCAGACAGCTATGATACAGTAATACCACTGCAGTAATGGAATCACTCATATTCGTCAGGTGCAAGTTCATTTGAGGAAAAGGCGAGCAAGATGGCCCCTTTCGTAGATGGTTTGTTGAATTGAAGGCGTCCATTTGCGCCCTTTAAACTTCAGTAAATTCATTAAGCAGTATCTATACATAAATCTAAGTATGCAAGCGAGATCTACTCTTTACTATTGACCTTAGCACTGCCGATTCTTTGTTTTCGTTTAGTGTTTTCTTAGCACACTGACATAAAAGCCACTCACTAACATCAAACTACATTTCTAATACAGACGTCATCATCGATCTACTCAAAGGATACAAATTCGAGCAGACCAAAGAGTTTACAACGCGGTCAACATGCATAAGAACTATTTGCACGGTCATTGCGCAAGCCTTATCGCCTTCTTGTCGCCTCTTGGAAGTGACGTTTGGTTCAAGAATCACGCTTTAAAAGAACCAAAATGATACGAAACTCCTGTTGTGATAAGCTACGTGCAGGAAAAGAGAGAGAGGCGAGCAGCTGAAACAGACTTTCCGAATTTGAAGATCTGGCAGTTATCATATACATGTCTGTTGGCGTATGCTCTGGTGTTGCCTCTTATAAAATAACCCCTTTTCACAAGAAGGTCGCATCATATCTGCGGTAACAAGCAATGTAGGCGAACACAGAAAGTGAAGAGGAGTGTCAAAGTGTGATAAAGCGCGTTGTGATCATGTTACTGTCGTCTGTCATTGTTCTGCGCTTTGTTTAGCACGGAGCTGTGGGTGGGCAAAAAAGATAAGGAACTTGTCAAGCACATGAAAAAAAGACAAAGCAAAAAAAATAAAGCGGTAAAACGTTTATGAGAAGAGTGCGAAAAGAAAAAGATTGTTTTATTTTGTTTATCATTTTGTTTATTTGTGTTTAATAAAAATAAAAAGTTCGTTTTAATTATCCCACCACATACCCAAAGGTACGTGTCCACATTCCCACTGGTACATTGCAAAAGATTTCCTCCGAGCGGACCACTGAATCCAGCCAATCCTCAGAATCCTCTTGACAATCGCCAGCACAAGCATATGACCCGATCATGGCACAGAGCAGTGCATCTGTACTACAGACCAAAGCTGTACCAAAACGAACTGAAGAGAAGAGAAAAAGAAAGGCGAAATTGCTCGCTTTATATAGACATTTTTTCTCGTTCGGGACTTCAAATCCCCGTGGACTCTCATTGGCCCAGATAACGGATTGCGAATCAACTTGTGGGTTGCCTACTATGACATAACAAAACATACAGCACCAAAGGAAAGGAAAGGAGTGGTACTTGATGGTCAAGTAGACAAGCGTGCTTCGGCGGTAGTGGTACGTGTCTCTCACCATGCGGAGCTGTACCCTCCGACGATGTCGCCGCTTGGTTGTGAGGGGGTCCGTGCACGGCACCGTGTAAAGCGAAAACAAAGACACGAATGTGAATGAGCATGTAGATTCACGGAAGAAATGCTTTTCTGTGAGCAATCAAATGGCAATACAGGAGTGATTGACAAGGTAGACAATTCACTATCAGTGAATGTTGAGAATACATTCCACCCAGCAGCCAGTTTACAGTCCTTCACCCAACAAGACAAACAGCGTGTGTATATAGCGTAGTTCACAGTACTTTGATATTATTTTTTGACTGTGTGTGTGGTACGTAATGTTATGTGTGTGCGGAAAAAGATGCCCCCATCGCTGCAGTATATAATAAAGACCCGTTATCTTCTATGTTTAACCGTGCTCGTCAACTGCTGCTTTATCATTTTCGCTATCCGCCAACAGTTCTCTGAACCACGCCGTGTAACCTCCTCCCTCCATCCTCCATCCCAAGTATGTGCTGCTACAGATAAGTTGGCCCGCTCATAATAAGTATCTGCTGCCGCTAGTGAATTCGACTCATTCCTTCATTGTTTTTCATTGCTGCCGATAAAGTAAATCGGTTTGTTTGTTTTTGTGCGGTTCTACGTTCTTTTAAAGCAGCGTTCAAGATCCAAGGGGATGATCAGAAGAATAACACTACAAACGATGACTTCCTACAACTTTTGACACTTTTGCGTGCGTAATTCGTTGCCCCATTTATTACCTTGTTCACTCGCCATCCCTTTGTGCATTTCGAGTGCAAAGTCAATTGGCCAAATCGTTGCGTCAGAATGCGCTTTCACTCTACATAGTTTTCGTTTCAGGGGGAAAGCTGTTGGAACGTTCAAGGTTTCGACACACGCGTAACTTCGTCACTATCCAAAAAAGAAAGATCTGTGTTGTGCTCTTCCTGATTTTCCTCATTCCTAGACTACCTTTGCTTCCTGCTGATTTACTTCCGTTATGCTTGTCGTTAGTGTGGGTTTGTGCGTACGCGTTCATAGCCTTCGTTATGTTAAAAAAAAAGAGAGACGTAACGAATTTACCCCTATTGTTGCCTATTTCCACAGCAAAATACACATTGTGTTTCTGATCGTCTCTTTGCAGTCTACTTGTCGTTGCCGAATTAATGATGTTACGAGAGAAAAATCCTGCTCTTTTACTTTTGCTTTTTATATACGTTAAAAGCACCGTTTACTGTGCATTACGTCCCACTTAGCTTAACATATAGTCCCTTTTGGTATAAAATTACGATCCACGATCCGCTTAATTTTTATTAAGTCTTGTCTTTAGATGCCACAGAAAAGTGTGCTGGGGACGAGCAGCTTCTTCGCTACAAGACTTCTCCCAGCAGTAGTTCCATCCACGACTGGTGCATTGACTGGTGGCAAGGTGGCATATCAATTAAAGTTGGCAGGGATAGTAATATGTGTTTGCTCTTGGACTACATGCGTTTGCTTTAAACCATGTAGAATTTCCCGTATAATGAACGCTCCAAGGCTACGTTTTTGGTTTGAGCCACTGATCCGGTCAGTGTACGAAAATGTTCACCGAGCCATGTCACCTTTACCAATAGGTCAAGAAGGACTTAGTCTCTGGATCGCTTTCAAAGGCATTGCACACCGTGGGCGACGGCTGATAATGAGCGCCGAAATGACTAGTCCCTCCAATAGGGATCGTCGCTTTACAGGAAAAACTCATAATTCCTGAAATTAGTTTTCCCAACAGTGGATTATGATGTTTAGGGAATCGTTTGGTCATATAAACGTGTGGACAGTAGCATGTCATCAGATACATAATCAAAGGAAACAAGATGGGCGGTGGAAATAAGGAAATCACAACGTGATCTGCCGACGTTGGCCAACATCCTAACTTGCGTTGAATCGCTTTTAAATATAATGAGGATAATCATGAAATATCTCCAACAACCATTGGAAAAGAAACGTCGTATATTTGGGCAAGAAAATCATGGCAACTATCATCTACATTTTAGATGCGGTGCTTCCCGTTTTTGCACCATCATCTCATTGATACAAAGGGCTCACAATGTTTTTTGGTATAAGTTCTATTTCGCCCTGTACGTCGTTGGACACGCTGATGATTACGCCTTGCGTTATCAATCGACGCTCAAGCGAGGCGTGCCCTTTCCCCATTATGTTATCGAACAATTGACGAAACACCTTGTAGCCGAACAAATTGTAGAGTAGATAGTCTGCAAGAGAGACATTACCGAAACTACAATAACGTTTATGTGCAATACAGTTACGTGTATAACAATTCAATAGAATCTGTACAAACGACCTTTTGCTTCCTTAATATTATGTTGATAACTTTTCATTATAAAATAATATAGCTACTCATGTCTTTAAAATAATCTCTATAAACAACCCAAAATAGAGCTAGAGAAACATCTAGTAAAGGCTAAACTATGTGTACACTCGTGTTATTCATACAATCAAGTTTCCTATCTAACTGTACAAAATGCTGTTTTATTTAAGGCTGTCAAGGTGCCATAAGTGAGAACCTATGTACTGGTGTTACTGATTCCAGCATCCTGGCAAGTTTCTATATCATTGCTTTTCCAAAGCGCTTTGTGCTACGATGTTTCTTCATGTTTCTCACCGAATCGCGGTTTTCCATGAGTTAATACTCATGGGGTTTATGCTATTTACTTCTTGTTTACGAGGCTAGGTAGGACTCTATCCAAGCATAACCTTAGATAAAACTAAAAGAGGCTGTACTATAACGTAACTTTCCATTTTAGTATATTGTCTTAATCAGAGCAGTGCTGCCATGTCTTGGTTAATGTTATGTTATAAAAAGTGGAAAAGAAGATCTTGCAAGATAATGGCATATTTTGACGTTAGAAGCCAGAAAAACAGTGAGAGTGTTGCCAGCTCACACAGGAGCCCGAGGAACACGAAAAAAATAGAGCGCGGGTGCTTCGCACACATCCGAAAATATACACCGTGCTAGCGTGGTATGTAACACCCAATTCCCAGGTATTTTTCAGTAACAACCATGTTCCTCTGTCTCTTCGTCAGTGAAATGCCCAATGCAAGCTTCGCTTTAAAGTATATATCATAGTATAGTAGTAGTATAGGAGGTTGTAGGGGGAATGAGCTCTCTCTCTTTTTTTATATGTCAAATGGAGGAAAAAGAATATACATTATGCACAAAAAAAAGTATAAACATATAACAATCGCACATCCTCTAGGCAGCCTTGACGGCCTGTTCTTGCGCCTGCTTTTGCTTGTACTCATCCGACATACGGTAGCTAATGTAAAAAACCATGTTGAGTTGCCGTTCTTTTCCTGTTTCCTCTTTACTACTAGGAAGACTTACTTCATGATTCTTGCCACTTGCATCAGGCCAGTGCCTGCTACGAAAACATTGACAGTGCCGAGGGTAATGTTCTTGGGTATAATCACCATGGAATAACGGGTCCAGATAAGACCAGTGGCGACCAAAGCTATTCAAATAATAACTCACGTTACTTCTTTTGCTTGAAATGTATTTGCTTTTTCATACACGCACACCATACGCGAACGCTCAAATGAAAGAGACTTACACAAGTTTTGCGGCAAGCTCAAGTTTTCAGCAGGGCGCTGCAAGTCACTGATACCAGCAATGACCAAAGCCTAAATATAATATGCAAACATATAAAACGCACAATCCCATTATTCAGCAATCAGAAGGTTTTCACATAAACTCTAAATAAAAAGTAGAGTAATTTACCCATTTCATGGCAGGGGCCCAGAAGTGAATGGTCTTGGGACCCGCTGGCGAGTTGATGAATCTCGAGATTGCCGACTGTGATGCTGCAGAGGTGGCCATTTCTTATGTAAAATCTAGAAAAGGGGCGGGTAAAGACAGGTAAAAAAGAACCCAAAAAAAACCTGAGCTGGGGCAAACCCACAAAATATATATAAACCGGAACAGACCGGATGAATTCACTACCGGATAGAAAAGAGGAAGCCCTTTCCCCCATTCTGAACCGTGATTGGCTGGAGAGGGATTTCCTCTTTTTGGGTGCGGTGTGTGAGAAATTTGCAGTAGAGGTGGCGGGGGCGGTACGACAGGGCAGGCAGTAAGTTCGCGCTCTTTATAACGATCTTTTATTATTTTTGGAAAAGTTCACAAGAAACGTGGAAATAGTATGTACATGGAAAGTTGAATTGTTGGAAGGACAAGAAAAGAAAAACACTCTTGTTAAATGTGTGTAAGGTTGTATGTAAATATCAAATTTTTCCTTATCATCGTTCGTAGTTTGCATTGTATGTTTCTGAACAACGTGGAGGAGCGGTAGGACGCTTGCTTTGACGTCGAAGTAAGGTACCGGCTCGTCTAGTGGCTACAGATGGAGCGCGACGAAGTTTGTCGGTTGTTGATGGTTGTGGTACTCCATCCGTCGCATGGTAAACGCCATCTTTGTAGCAGCGGTCGTAGTAATCCTTGTCTAGAAAAACAGAACAAGCACTCATAATCAGTTATCACAATCGCACACTGACAACAGTGATAGATGGTAAAACGAGATGGATGCTTGTCGGAAAGGGCCTTTATCTAGAATGTACCTCTGGAATCGTACTCGGGCAAAAATGTGCGCCGCTTGGTGTACTTTTCAATTCGCCACATTTCGAGCTGGTTCTTTAGTTTTTCGATGAAACCGACCATGATGATCAAAGAGGTGTATTATAAGGAAAGGATAGGTATGTCTATATTACGATAAATGAATGACTGGTTAGAAAGAGTTATAGAGGAGAGGAGAGGAAGGAGGAGGAGAGGAGAAAGAGAAAAAGAAGAAAAGAAAAAGGGAAGAGGTGTGTGTCGATGATAAAGATCGTCTGTCTAGAACTACTTCCAAAAACACAATGATGGGATGGCGGAGTGTATACATTAGCAGTGGAACGGAAAAAAAACAATAAGCAGAATGCTGTAGTAAATATAGTAACACACACAAAACACGCTCATGTGTACACACACGTATGATACACACAGACAAGGAGGACAATGGTTGGCAATGGCCAAACGCTGCGCATTTGACAGGTCTTACTTGTAGCTTCTCTGATTTAGGTTTAGCGTCTAAAAAATAACACATGAACATCATTTAGTCCTTTTCTTCTGGGTTTCTTTTCCGTTTAATTGACATTGTTGATTTAAGCCTCCGTTTGTTGTTCAGACAAAAGGCGTCTTGAATAAGAAAGCCTACTTGTCAGAAAACTTTCGCTTATCGTTTTACCAGGTCAAAGTCGATCTTTTCTAATACTGTAACTAATATTTGTGATACCTGTTTAGATGCCGACATGCAACTTCTTATCGCATCACGATTGATAACTTTTACACGCTTTGTATTGTATAGACGCAATTCGTTGCTTACAGCTAAGATACACCACCATCCTGATGAGTTTCGTCAACGGATATTTTTTGTGTACTGTGGCCAGATAATTACTTACGTAACGCTGGGAATTGCTGCAGTAACAACAGAAACAGGTACAAGTGGCTACCCTAAATTACGACTCATATCTCGCTATCTTTACTGCTGCAGAATAAACTTTTTTTTGGGCATTCTAATCCCTGCTCCGAGTAACATTAATAGATATCATCTTATTTCTACCAAAATTCCCTAGTATTGATCATAATATGATGCATTCCTCTGAGCTACCTCTAGATCGACAAGCCGTTTCGTGAATTTAGCAGTGAAAAATGAATAGCGATATATACTTTCCTCCGCCCATTCACACAAGATTTTTATTCGCCTGTGGTACCTGTGTACGAGAGACTTTCGTTTCTAGGCACCGCTCTTGATGTAAAATAACCTCCAGTATGATCACTGACCGACAAAGAGGGCGCAAGGTAATAAAGACAAGAGGGATGTCGACGGTGTACACTGTATATGTTTTATAGAAAAATCAGCCATTGGATTACAGTCCAACGTAAGGTACAGATGTACCAAGCTTGGACTGGCAACATGTCATCAGACATGCTAATAATACACTATTTGTTGCACATACATATATATATACAGGGTTTCCAAAAAGTGGTCCTAGTCATACCCAGCCGCCGACTTGGATAGTCGGATTTTTACTTGCGGTATTATCGAGGAACAGCTCGACAAGTAACCGCAACCGCAACCGCAAGTGCGGGGTCTACATTATACACCTGTGCACGCTTGCCATTTGTGGCAGTTGCCGTCAGTAGTTTATTATCCCTCTCCTCTTATCAAACAATAAAATGCCTGAACTCGGTGAAAAACGCAAAAGAACTTTTGGAGTAGTCCACAAGTATGGGACGAAAAAGCTTACGCACACGACCTCTTTGATCGGACGTAATGCTTCGAATTCGCGAGCTCAGATTACACCCTCTGACACCAACGAAAATGAATGGGCCAATGTCGTTGAAAGTCCTTTCGTCATGCGTGAAAGGAAGAGAACCGACGAACGTGCCAAGGAATGGGCCGAGCTCTTACCTTTTCTCACTGAGGCGTATATCCAAGGCTATGGTGTCCAGGTCCCAGTACCTCAGTCACTAAAGGCCACCGACGACGTTTTCTTGACGTGCGCGTGCAAAGAGAAGAAGTCGACCTACGTCACGACTGTCTATAAGTGTGGTATGAATAGAAGCAGTTCCTCAACTTTACGAATAAGAAAAGGAAAAACAGTTAGATAGTAGACCATCAATTGATCAACATATGTGTTAGGGATTCGCCCTGACAAGATCACTTACTGCAAGATTTGCCCCGAACATTCGTTGCCAGTAGTCACGATGCGTCGTCATCTCTTTCCTTTGACACCATCCGATCCGCAGCACGCCATTCACATTGAACAAATGCGCAGTTTCCATAACATGCATTACATTTGCCGTGTCTCGATCCATGCAATCGCTGAATGGGCTCGAGCAGAGTATCACTTCAAGGTATGATTAGTTTAATAGATGGAAAGATAAGTAAATAGGATGAACTTAATGTGATTACACACTTTCTATTAGCTTCCGATACCTGCATCGTTCAAGCAACGACTGACGGAAGCTCTCCCAATTTATGGGAGATTAATGCTCAATCTGGAGAAGAAGCATCGAGATCTGTGTGACCTGGATGACGCATGTCCCGCATGCAGATATGCGGTATGTTTCTAATTTATGTGCTGTGAAACAATTTTCTATATTAAGGAGTTAAACATGTCGAGCGTTTGTTTTAGTCTGGTCCCAAGATCATAGCTGGAGATGGAGACCAGTCGCTACGTCGGTTTGCTAAGACAAAGGATCCGAAGGAAGTCGCCTTTGAAGGCCAAGAGGAAGTCGATCGCTCGTGGGTCAATCCGGAGCAAGTAATTCAATATGAAAGCTCGGTATGAATATTTAGGACATACATGGAGCGTGCATTTATATTGAATAACCTTAATTCCCAGGCAACTGACGGATGTGAGACTTGGCAAGCTCTCAACTCAAAGAAGAGAGTAAAAACAAGCCATCTGGACCAGACAGGAGCATTCGCGTGTACGTGTGGTCATGGTCATCCAGTGGCCATCATCGATATGAATACGCCAGGCGAACAGTGAGTTTCTCGAAGTATACATTTAATGTATCAGGTCTTACTTTAACCGATGTCAAATGATACTAGATATACGTACATGCTTAGCTGTCTACAGAAGGTGATCGACTTACCCCTTTACGGATCAAACATCCGCATCATGTACGATGTCGGTTGCAAGCTTCGTCCTGCTCTGCAGGTAATCTTCGATTCTTAAATACCATACACTGCAAACCTATCAGCGGTTACATATCTCTCTTTTTTTATTTCTTATTACCAGAGAACCGATCGTCTACACAGCATTAAGGATGTTGACATTGCTGTCGGCATCTTTCATGTAACTGGGCATAATCCCGAATGCCAAATCCATTTTCACCCTCGTTTGAGGATCGGCTTTGGGCTGCAAGATGGTGAACATTTAGAGAGACTTTGGTCATTCCTCAACGGATTTGTGTCTATGACACGACATATGTCGTCTCTCAACAGACGACTCAAGCTGACGATTGCTCTGAACTTTTACGCCCAACAAAAAGATGACAATCTAGGTATATCAATCGCACCAACATGTCAAATTGCAGCAAATCCACTGAACGTTTGCTCTTGTAGGCCAATACATCCGCCGCAGATACGTACGCACACTCAAGCTTGAAGAAGATGCGCTGAAAGCTCTAAGACAGTCGGCGTTATGTCAATGATGAAGAAGCGATGAAAGAGATGGAAGAGAAATGGATAGACACGTCGCCGAGTCCAAAAAAGAAACGTCGAAAAAGATGGCAGCAGCAGATTTGCTCAAACATGCAGAGCTATAGAGAATTTGCGTGTTGCTATTGCTATCTATGATATTATTAATCAAGCTTTCAAACACCAAGGCAATGGTAACATCTTTGATCAGCTCGATCGAGTAAAGACAAACTCATCTGAGATATTGTCTTTGTAGGCCACAACCAGACGCAGAATCTCGCAGGCCAAAGACAAGCAGCGCGAAATCAAATTGAAAAGCGCCTCATAACATACAACACGAAGATCAATGCCGGACCTGTTTTTGGTACGTGTTATATCTTCGCATCATACAGCATGACCGACTTTAACAAATGACTAACGCTATATGCAGGCTTCGAAGATTATGGTAACGATATCAATGCAGTACTTCGAAAAGACAGTCATTTACGTTTTCGCATGAACATCATTTGCACCGTTGAGGATAACGCACCATACGACGCTTTCCATGGTTTGCAAAGAGCAAACGAAGAACTTGCTTTTTTGAAGGTATGGAAATTTTGCTTGACTTAATTTGCCGGTAATGTTAATGCACAGATTTATGGACCGCTATTAGGACGAAGCCGCTTCTGTGTTAAAGTATGGACAAGCTGCTATTGATAAGCTCGAAATGGCTATCAACGCAGCCGTAACTGTGCCATACAATTTGGAAGCGTGTTATGGCCAGATCGGTTTGATCCAAATGTGGAAACGCAAGTTGGAGCGTGCCAAGTCTTGGCAAAGAGAACAAGCGAAACAATTGGCCGTAATTCTTGATTCTACCGAGGCTAACCCAGGATCCTTGTCGCTGCTTCGTAATGCTGCTGGTACGGAAGAAGAAGACTTGGAAGAAGAAGAAGAGGAGACAAATTGGAGGTGCTAGACCCTACAAAGATAGCCGATGAAGTTGAAGACGAGGAATGGGAAGTTGATCCAACTCTATTTGGAGACGGAATTCCGGTTGAGATGCACCAACCTCGTCCGCTCAGTAAACACAACTCGCAACCTTTTTTCTATTTGCTTACGATAAACAAGAATATGGATATGTAACAATGGTGCTATGATTAAGCTCAAGTGCTATGTATGCTAACAAGCATTATATTTAGTTGGTTTTCTTCACAATCAAACTCATCGGGGATCGCATCTAACAATCGGCCATATTTGTGACAACGGATGTAAAGTCTAACTTAGCTAACGGTTACTATATGATATACAAGAGGGAATCTGAATCCTTAGGTTAGCCAGCTCTTTTTACCAGAATCTATATGCTCGGTGATCAACCGATGAAGGGAAAAGCTAAGTCAGTTTCTTATATGCATCACCTTTTTTACTTGATAAATAAATGTGAACAATGTGTTTACTACTTCGGTTATGCTTTCTTCAATGCTGATTATTGTAAGGGATTAAGCTATTAAAATCAATGCTGCCTTTTGATATGTGAAAAGCCTTGATGGAAGGATTTGTATCATGATGTAACTTAATAATTTGCCGAGTAGATCATCAAACAAGTATTGTCTATGTGAGCATGAGCAAACATCATTATTAAAATCTTCGTACTCTACTCCATGTTGATCATCTTCACTAACACTACTACGGCCGCTTCCACCTTCAGAGCTGCTATGAGCTGCTTCCTCGCCTACATATTCTTCTTCGTATCGACGTCCTCTGAGTTTTTTAATACCGGTGGACTCAATGCGCAACAGCACTGGTTCCAAATCGTTTTCGAGAAGGAACCTCCATTCGTCGGGTCTTGGGACGTTTTTCTTAAAGAGGCCCCTCTCTTCATCTTCATCGTCGGTGATCGTCCCCAGATCGATAATGCTCTCGTCGCTATGGCTTGAGCGCAACAGAAAAGGGTTTCCAACCCAACGGAAAGCTCTAAATTTAGGCCCATGGTCAGCAAGAAATCGAGGGCAAGTTGCTTTCAAAGCGTCTCTGACAGCAGCATCGACATCCATGATCTCGGACACAGAGAGCTGATCGTATTCCTTCTCTGCTTCTTGCATAAAAATGTTGTCGAAAAATTGGTTCTTTGTCGAATCCAAAACAGTGCGACCTTCTGCTGCGCACAAAGAGTAGACGCAATATTTCCAGGAGGATCCGATCTTGCTTTGACACTCTTGAATTGTACAATGGAATTCAATTCGCTCAATAGCAACTTCAACAGCATCGAGTAGCTCTAAATAAGCTCGTTGCCGTTGGAATTCACCCATCACCAGCAGCTCCATGAACATTTTTGAAGCAGCGGCATCTCGTCGTTGTATCGTCTTTCTGGCCTTGTCAGTGGGAGCATACTTCTTTGAGTTCTCCCATTTTGTGTGCCTTTGCCTCTTTGCTGACACTGTTGATGGCGGACCTGGACGCTTTTTTTCAAGCTTCATTCCATGGCACTTTGTCATGTGCTTTCTGAAGGCGTCTTCAGTAGCATAGTGCTTGGAGTGCTTGATGCAATAATTTTGCAAAGGAAACTTGGTGGGACGAGTTTTGTCGGAGTACCATGTCAAAGTTGGCGTTCCAGGGGTCATGGACGCGCGACGTGGTCTACCCTGCTGGGGTGGCGGAGGAAGGGTTGGAGTAATGAAGCTGGTGTCGTTAAAGGAGTAATTTTCGCTGCGTCATGGTTAGTTTGCTAATACTATGAAAAATGTGATATAACTACGGTGCCGTTTTCTAGAAACATACGCAGAAGACTCGGGCATGGTTTATTTTTAGCAAAACGATTTTACAGGTGAAAAAGGGTAAGGGACATACACTACAAAAAAAAAGGCTTTTTTTGTTGCTACTCTTGAGCCATCTCCGAATGAACCTACACGATGATCATAGCCTTTTATAGCTGGTAAAGAACCTGATTAGCACCCAGTTAAAATACAGTATCCATTGCGGTAAGTGGCGAAAGGGCGAAGTGGTTTTCGATATACCCACCGTTGTCAGCATCATATTATGCAACTAATCTGCCAGGCTAATTACTGTAAAGACGAAGATGCATGTGGCTGTTGGACAGCCTAGGTCCCACAACCACAGTAGAACAATTCGTCTGGGTTGCGCATCTGTGACGAACCCGTTTGGCTGAGTTGCGCATCTGTGACAGACCCGTCTGGCTGGGTTACGCAACTCTGACTGAACCATCCGTGTGGGTTGCAGATCCGTCTGTCTACATCGCGTGCATCCATTGTGCAAACTAATTAATATTATGGCTACTATCTATTTCTCTCTTCCACATAGTTGAATGAGCATAATGCATTATTTTTATTTTTATTTATCAAACATAATAGATAATAACGTAATAATAGGTTTTGTACGATAATACAAGGCACTATATTTCATATCTCACGAGGAAGTAAAGAGTCAGCGTTAAAAGTAATCTGCAAAGCAACTTTCAAAATTTTAGTTCGTACCCTTGTTTGTTGACTTGAATGATCAATGAAGCTTGAAATGAGAAGGTTAAGTTGCCCGACACTCTTCTCAAGATTTAAGTAAATGCATCTGTATAGCTTTTTCCAACTGCAAATAAATATATACAGCTTTAAAAATATATCTAAAGAATATATGAATAACAATACTTTCTCTACAGTAAAGCCGTTCCCGTTCATTGCATACTCAGTATTATCAAGCTATAATTGCTAAACATTTTTCTTATTAGATAGCTTATTCAAGTACTGCTAAAAATACGACCATCTCTTCTTCTTTATAAGTATTCACCAGACCCAGACAAAGATAAACAATGTAAGTGATCATTTCTGATTGTATCATTGATGGAGTTATCTATTATATTCAACGTAAGCCAGGTGCCTAGCAACCAAGCCAGATGGGTCTGTTATGGATGCACAAACCAGGCGGATGGTTCTGCTGTGGTTGCGCAACCCAGCCAGACGGGTCTGTCACAGATGCGCAACTCAGACGGATGGTTCTGCTGTAGTTGCATAACGCAAACAGATGGATCTGTTATAGTTGCATTTAGATAAACGAGTCAGACACATTGATGCAGCTGTGTATGAGTAAATGCAACAACTTGTTTCTAGGGCTCTAAATTTGACCAATGTATCGCGTTAAGGCAGAAACGGTTGGTCAAGGTGCTGGTTTTATTCCTGACAGGTATTGCTAAACGGGTGTGGGGCTGGGCCCATTCCCAATATGATAGTATATAATAATATTTATTGATAGTAAAGACGATAGTGTATACTGTACAGTGACTGATCTTCTCAAATGGCCTATATAGGCAATTAAAGCATTGGCAAGTTCTATGTTTTCTTCACGTTAAAAAAATGAAGAAACTGTGTGTATCTCGGTTGTGAAATAATCTTATCGGTACAGAATGAGATACACAGTTTAAAACGGTCGAACCGTTGGGTCACAGTTCAGGATACAGATCTCTTCTGGAAAGGTGTTATCTGTCGCTACTTCGCAACTGTGGGCCAAAGATACTGGCATTAACGGGTCGAGCGCCCAGTTATCCAACTGAACTATTTAAGGTGATTAAAGCATTAATGCCCATAATTTTGATCAGTATTGTTTATTCGATTTCGTTTAACATGAGTACAGGAGTTTTACGAGTTTAGCGTCGTCTTTTATTTTACACAGTTCTCGTTCTTTTGGGAGTGATCTCACGTACAGACAATACAGGCAACAGCTGCTCTTTTTACTTCCAAGTGCCAGGTAAGGTCCATATAAGAAAGACCATCGTTTTTCCATCAGCTTGGTTGTGCTCTAACTTTTTTCTCTTCAGTAGAGAAAATGGAACGAACTGTTGCTGTAACATTTCTTGTACAGAAATGGGAGGCACCAGTTGGTCTTTCATAAAAGGCAAATTATAAAGGATCTATAATTAGCACTATATAGTTCGGAAACTGGCCAGTACTGTTAGATTCATCTTCGAACATGGAAGTTGTGTTACTTAAAGCTTGATATAGCTATATATAGATCACAAATCCCGATAACGAGGAAGGAAGATATTAGTAAAAGTGGATAAAACTGATGGATCTGCTTAATTATAAGTTAAAATAGAAAGGATAAGTGTGGGAATCAACAACTAGGAATTATTACTTGTGAAAATCATAGAAGATAAACCTTTCGTTAAGATAAAAAGGTAACGTTAAATGAAAAAGATACTAAAGAACTAAACTGTTTACCTATTTATAAAGTACATACAGTAATACAGTACATAGTGACTATAATCTTACGAGGAAAACCCAAACTGATTGCATCTTGCTAATTATTGTTGCAGCAGTGTGTGTCAATCAGATTATAGCAGTGCTTGTGCATGGAGCAGCGTTTGCTCGTAAAGCAGTTCACAAATCTTTAAGTAAAGATCGGAATCTATTACAATGATTATCGTAAACAGTTTGAGCTTACCTCAATAGATGACAATAGGAGATAGTTCATTTGTATTGTATGATAAACAAATAATTGAGTTATTCGATAGTGGGGGCAGCAGCATGATGTGGTAAGTTATAGTGTGACGTTTGAGTGTGAGAGCAAAGTATGTATGTACTTTATAAATCAAGCGTACGAACTTTCTACATAAATCGTTGACTCTATGTACCGTCAGCATAGACAGCTAGTAATAATCTTTTGCTTCTAGGCGCAACCAGCGAAAATACTTAAATCTTCTATAGAGCGCCTTGAGCTCGTCTTTACGAAGTTGCTGTTTTGCCTATTATGCATGTACAGCTTAAACCCTAAAGCAATATACAGCCGCCCAAAATAAACAAAGAAATACAGGAGCAACAAGAGCAAGGTGAGACAGTCGTAGTTAATATGTCGCACAGGAATGAAGCCGCTTTAAATCCCATAGGACAAGCAGAAATATATCGATGTCTTATAACAATGAGAGATTTGAGGTGTACCATAACCATAGATAGCTATGATACCCCGGTCTCTTTGCTCGTTTTACTTATCATATAGTAATATAAACCCACAAAATAGATAGGACGTATATAGCCTCAGATATCCTTTATGAAGAAGATGCAAGTACAATTGTGGTATTAAAGTATGTCACTCGAGACATATACAAACTAAAAATAATAACTCATATTCCACTAGATAAGTTTTTCGCTAGCTGCTATTATATCATTGCTTACCGCTTAATTATATATTTTAACCTACCAGAGAAACGCCATACATTGGAGTCTAAGTATTACCGTGATACCATACTCTCACAAAAACCTTCATGGCGTCTACGTAAAACCAATAGACAAAGCAACCTATTGATCCGGATTGTCAGTCGTAAATATGTAGTATATATATTAAGCGATCTTAAAAGGATTTTCCTTATTCCTGCTGCTGCTGTTGTTGCTGTCTTGGTGCTAGCACGAATCGAATGTTGTTCAAACATCCGCAAGCTCAAATTTCGCATGTCGGACAAACGAGAAGGATGATCGCGCGGAATATCCGGCCATCCTTCCATGACAATATCCTCATACATCCGTTCATCCTTCCAGGGCATATGGGCATTGTCATCGATATGAACGCCGTAAAATTGCTGTACGGCTTGCCCTAAGGTTTTACAAGATAATAGATACATTATTAAATGTCTCTGTATTGTTTATACGATAAAACTTACTATATGACCAAAATGGTATCCCGCATATCTTCTCGTTACGATGCTGATTTTTTTTGGAGATAGATCTATCAGCAGCTGCAACAAGAGATGGCGCAGGCACACTGTGATTCGTGGCAGTGGTGGTGGTGGTAGACGGAATAATAGTGGTAGTGGCAGTAGTAGTCGAAGAAGAACTTGGTGTAGCGAAAGATGGAACAGAGGCAACATTCGTATCAACGGCATTGTGTGCTATTTGCGCTGATAAGCTAAAGCATAAGTACTGAATTGTGGCGGTTTAAGTCATACAGTTTTCCAAGTACCTCGGTTATAAGTGATCATTTCATGTTGGAAATCGTCAATGAACGACCGGCTGCTAAGTTCGACTTCACCATGCTACATCAGCTTATAGAAATGGCCTCCGCCAACTACAGTGAACCCCCGCTTTTTGCACCCCCGTTTATTGCAGATCCCCACTTATTGCAACTTTTTTGAGCAGATTCCCGCTCAACACTTAGTAAAATTGCAAATTCCTCAGTTTTTGCAGATTGCAACTTGGAAATCGGGACCTGCAATTTCCCGCTTCAGCCTTATATATTGTATATTAATCTCAAACTTCAGAGACAGTGAGACTCGAACCAGTAGCAAAAGAGATACACTATTGTATTCTATATTTAAGAGCTTTTAAACTAAATAAGGAAAGATGTGATTGCCAGCTTATCGATCCCACTTGTGTAACATAATCACATTTGCAGTTCTCGGATTTTGCAACTTTTTTGACGGTATTCCGCTGTTGCAAAAAGTTTCACTGTAAAGGTTTCAATTAGATGGTTTCCTTCACATATCATTAAGAAGTTGTATTACCAGAGCCATAGCCATCCCTATAAGGCTTGATGACGCCGTCCGTTTTGCTTGGTGCAAGAAAGCAAATGCTTTCTACACCACATTCATCCCTCAGCATGGTGAGATTTTCTCAAGAGCAGGTATGAGTCGATGGTACCTGTCTCGCATGGTCTTCTGTGTACCAATCATCTCCCCATTCAACTTTGTGCCTTGTCTTCATACGGTTTCCTGGCACCTTCATCCATCTCCCTCCAAATTGCCCCTCTGCGCGCCTGGATGTTTCCGATTGATCTTTTGTTGATTTTCAATTCTGCTTTTTCTAAAACATAGTTTCACGTCATAAAAGGGTGTTCAGCGTTCTTGGTTGTACATAAGAGATAGAAGATAATAAACTAACCATCAGAATCAAAAGGGCGTTTCTGAAAGATGTTGAAGCCAGAAAACCGCCAGTATTTTTGCGAATGAATGGTGGTTTCAAGTGCTTCAGAGCGTCTACAGGCGCGTTGTACCTATCGGCAATACGAGCAAGGCGTTCCTGATACTCCTTCTCCATTGCCTTGTTCAAAGCGCGGACTTCACCCATCATCGTAGCTTCTCTGTTACCGTCGGTGGCATCAGTAGTAAGTGTAACGGCCGCAGAAATATATCACTGGGGCAAGGGGTGTCCATCAAATGAAATGCCTTCAAACGATCATTTCGTTCAAAAGCGCGTTCAGTTGAACAGCCACCTCATCATGTTCGCAAATGATTGACTGAATGTTCTTGTCTTCTGCAATCAACTTTGCTTCCTCGTCACTTCTCGCTCCTTCTTCTTGCATAAGTGCTTCTGTAGCTTTCTCATATTTTACAATAAGTGTTTGTTCGTTGTGATGTAGCATGGTTATTTTGATGTGGGATGAGACTATGATTGGGAAATATGAGTAATGATTCCTTGTTTATTTAAAACCCGAAGGCTTGCGGTTACTTTGCGGTTTCAATCACGACCTGAAGGTCGGCAACTGCAGCACGTAATTTTCGACTGTTGAGGTCGGGCGGGGGTGGTATTCTTAGCTGAAAAGTAATGTCGCAGCCAGTAGAAATCAATGTCGCAAACCAATAAAAATCAATGTCGCTTGGCAGCAAAATTTATGTCACATGTTTCAAAATCAAAGTCGTTTGCTTAGAAATCAAATGTCGCATTTTTTGATACTGATGTCGCCTGTTTTTAGAAGCAACTTTGCGAATGTTGCATTAAGCTGTCAAATAAAGACCATTTTGAAGATTATTTTCATAAAGTTTTGATGATTTACCTATAGATAGAGAAAAGAAAAATTTTACTTACCTTTTATACTTACGATTATTTTCTTACCTAGTCCTGAAACAGAGATGGCTCCCAATACCGTGGTAGTTTTTGCTCTTGTAGTACCCACTGTTGACCAAGCTCTTGTACGTTTCATATTTATATGGAATGTTGATTCATCAAGAAATTCATATCTGTTTCATCCCATTCTCGAACACGATCATGACGATCATGACGTTCATCCTAAAAGAGTGAAACTCTGCTTTTTTCAATAATGAGTTGCATTCTGTCCTCATGAAATTACGCACTGTGCTCATAGAATTTACTTTCTACAAATACTCGGTGTGTGATGTAAGCAATTCTAATGCATAAAGGTTTTAATCGACAATGTAATCCATTGGCTCAGGCCTGCGGTTCTCATCAACAGCATTTACCTGTCCATCTTCATAAAAAAATTGTATCATGATGTATAGTTTTGATTGTAAAGTTGTGAAGAAAAAGAAAAAAGAAAAATGCTGCTTTCATATAATATTTATATTTTCTATAGTGTCAAGCATTTGAACTTTTTAATTACAGCGTTAGAAATTGAATTTGGCCACACAAAATTAAAACGGGCTACGATTTTGAAAATGGGCCACGTTATCCAAATTGAGCTATCTGAACGAAATTGCTTGAAGTTGAGCCACACCATGCAAATTTAGGCGTAGCCATAGCAACAACGCTACAATGACTCTTACACACATATTTTTTGTCCCAGAAGTCAAAATGAAAATCATCCATTATGGACTACCAACACATAGTAAAATAGAGATGATCAAACAAAAAAAAATAGAGGGCATTCCCTTTTATTGAATATGCTTATTTATAATCTTGTGTATTAGGTGTCAGTGCTTTGTGATAATATCAGACAATTGTTCTTGCTAATTTTGTAATGTACTCATGTGGGAGTAATAAGAGAATGTAATGAGACAAATGATGATAATAAAAAATGATAGTAAAATAACAATGATGAGGAAATGGTAATAATAATAAAAATGATAGGGCATATATGATAATAGTAAAACAACCATAGATGATCATAGAAAATGGATAATAATGAAAATGATGCATAGAACTTCAGGTAGTGGGGTGTATAGGATGTGTGAAAGTAAAGCAGTCCAGCGGTGGAGGGAATGGATGCTGAAAGGAATTAATTTGTATTTTTACGCGATTTTTTGACAGAACTAGAGGCGTTCGAGGATTGACCTTGGTTATCAGTATTGGGAGCAAATGATGGAGAAAGTAGACTTAGATTACCAGTTGCCAATGGCGGGACTCGGGTTTGACAGCACAAAGAATAAGTGTCATCGATAATGGCTTTTCCATACGAAGCTAGTTCTAGCAATGACACCATCTTCAAAACATAGTCATCATTGTCTGATGGGTACTCGAGTTCATCTGTTCGTCGAATTCTTACAATATGACCACCAGGAATATCTGCATCTATTAAACGAACAGCATCACCTATTGTATTTGATTTGTTTTAGCGCACATATTCTCATCAGTCTTGTACTATTATTATTATTATTATTATTATTATTATTATTATTATTATTATTATTATTATTATTATTATTATTTTGCATACATACCATTTATGTTGTAACCAAGGATATGAGCCTTATGTAAGAGTGAAGGACGACGGCTCACGATTTCGCTCAACATATCCTTGAAAACAAATGGGAGTTTCAACATAGAATCTTCGAATTCTTTTGTATTATCTTTCGTAGGACCTACCTCTAATCCACCCAATTCAATACCCCTGCCAATATAAATTGTATCAAGTCTTCTACCAATCTTTTCACGTTCAATCTCATCAACAGCAGATAGTTTGCGTTTTGAATTTAAGATTTTAGCATGAAAGGTACTTGTTTTTTCCTTTCTTTAAATAATAAAATGAAAATGAAAATTTTGTCAGCACTGAATATCCAAAGATTCTTTGCTTTTGACCAGCTTCATCCAAATTAAATTTTACACTCACCCCAATGCTTCAATGCCCGAATTACGGTGAATCGTACTCAATAAGCTCCACAGATAATATAGTTTATCACTTTCCAACATATTTTGAGTAGGTGTACGCGTGCCAGGAGTAAAAAACGTTGCCGTTTACATCAACGTCTGGGAAAGCCATGCAAGCAAAGGTTGTTCAATGGGATGATGATCAATGAGTCGTCTAAAGTTATAAGCATCCAAAGCAGATTTCTATATACATATTATCACGACGATAACCGAAATAAGTTAATAATATTGAAATATACATGTGGTGTTGCCGTTCACATACACAGACTTACCAAATTTTCAATCTGCTCGAACTTTGGTTTGAGTTCGTCGTGTATGCATCGAAGGATAGGCTGGCCACTACTCTTGAGTTCCTCCAGCTCTTCCTTATTGAAATAATTGACCCAATTCAAATCACTCATGTCAAGAATAAATGATAAAGTAGGACTGAAGATGAATTAGTGACTCATTTCGTTTTTTTTATTTCCCATGAACAATACTTACTGGACGTAGGTAAGAGTGGCAACGAATTCACGCATTTTTCTTTTGACTAACCATAGTGTCTTTTTTTCGAGTGTGGCTTGTTGTTTGGTTGCCTTTAGCACCCAGCATGTGTTTTCATCTCGTATCAATGCATCATACACTTTCAATACCTTGTCACGGTCAATGGTCGAAAGCTTGGTTTTTAAAGTTGGACAAGTAGAGGACGAGGAAGAAGAAGGGGATGAGGAGGAAGAGGATGCTACTGGTGCCGGAGTTGATCGTGATTTTACTGGTGCTGATGTGTTGTCTTGACGTTCAATATTGAGCTTGTTTTCAATACGCTTCCATGTTGGCTTCGCGTTATCCTAACCATATTATGCAAATAGTGTTAGTAGCGTATTATTCGCCCGAAGTTATCTTGTCATCAATCTTTTGCATTTACCAGTCATATTTCCAAGATTGTTGGCACAATTTTGAATGTCCTTGATCTACATTGCCTTATAATCAAAATTCACACCAAAAATAAAGACTGCTTTGAACGATTTCAGTTTCCATGGCATCTATAACAGACTGAAACAGAACTGGCCCATTCTCTTTCATACGACTCAATTGAGAACAGATCGCTGGTATATTATATTAGTCCTTATTATTTTTAATATTTCATTGAAGGAGCAGCATTATATTACCTTCGAGTCTTTCACTATTATCAGTCATGTTTGACGCTGGGATGTTTGTACAGGCAATACATTAGCAAAAGGAATAGTTTAAAAGTTACTATGCGCCACATCGCTCTGACCTTCATCAAATTCCTGGAAAAAAAATCAACTCCACTAGAGAGTGATTGTACCGGAACAACATCGACCATACTGTTATATAGAAAAATAAGCCAGTAAATAAATATAAAAATATACGAGACGGGTTGTTTTTTTTATTGAAGAGATAGAGAAAGATAAAAAAAAAATAGGGAAAGTTAAACTCTACCCTTGCTGCCAAAGATACCTTGACCATAAACAATAATACATGATTATAACTAAGATTCCACTAGTGAATGATATAAAGAATACAATAAATCAAAAGATCTTAAATTCATGAGCACAAAACAAATTGTCGTTAAATATGTAAAGCAGGAATTAGAGATCCGTGTTGGTTTTTGGGTAATAAACAATATAAAATGCAGCAACTTTTCTTGAACAGGTGGATGAGAATCATGATAGAGTACCCAGCAAAAAAAGATGGTGTGTGAGCCATGTGTATGAGAAATATATCACTGCTGGATCCACCCTATTTATTTTCATCAACACGTCACAAAAACAAGATACCCACACTATGATCAAATATCTTCAAATCGACCACCACGCTGTCCAGGTTTCACCAAACGCATTGTTCAAGATTTTTTTTTATTTATGATTCAACCTTGGGTCAACTACAATTACGTGATCAACAGCAACATAATTACATCCAATACCCTACACTTCAAAACTGACTCAAAGATGACCTTAACAACAACCATTATGTCTTTTTTCCCTTCTTCACACACTTTTATCAACCACCACATCAACAAACAATTAATCATCACCATTCACTTGAACTTATTAATTATCAACCATTCACCACCACAGCCACATCCAACATAATGCTTCAACAATGGTCTACAAAAAAAATATTGACAAAATCATAAACAATAAACTTCTACTTCACTAATTTTACCTCAGAATTGGAATTTTTTTGGTCAACTCCTATAGATCACTATGTACGTAATTTACTCTTTCGAATATATCATCACAAATTACCAACATCAGCTTTAACACATGCTTTCAATCATCCTTTCAGTTTAATACGTATATGCCAACTCTCATAGAAAATAATATACATTTTCTTTTCTTATGTCCATCAAAATATCAAGTATGGAATTATTATAGTTTCATGATCCTGTCCTTCGACTTTTCTTCATTTCTTCTTTACAGGAGATCCTGCTTCTTCAATCTTCTCACACACAAATTTATTATTAATTATTTCTTACACTCTTTTACATATATGGCGTGCCTATTAGAAATTTATTTTCCAGGACATTCCTTTTCTTCCAAAAAAGATTGCAAATTCAGCGATTGAACATATCAACACTCTTTTATTATAAATAGTTCTTATCTTTCTCTTTTATTGCAATTTTTTTTCTCTTCCGTTGTTTATATATTAGCGGCCTTAGAACCCCTCTTCATCATTTTGTACCATTTACAATAAGAATTTTGAGGGTAAAACCTCTATATAAAAAAAAATGACCAAACATCTTAGTACATTTACAAAGCCTCCATTCCACCTACTTACAACGATATTAAATCTTACATAACATAATAACTCAGATATTCTCAATCTCAGAGCTTATGCCTTAGTCTTAACGTGCCTGATGAAACTTTTGTTTTTTTCTTCAATAATAATCAGGATTTTCGAAAAGTACTAGTAATGCACATCAGATGGCCTTGGTGGTACCGTCCTTATAAGATGTTCCTCTCATGGGTGTATATTATGACCTACTTTCGGAAGTCCGAGTAATGCACATCAGATGGCCCTGGTAGTACCGCCCCAACAAGATGTTCCTCTCATGGGTAGCGCGTTTTTTCTTAACACATCGCATTTGTCAGATGGCCTTGGTGGTACCGTCCCAACAAGATGTTCCTCTCATGGGCAGGGCTTTGTGTTTTATCTACCTTTGAAATAATAACAATTGTTTTTTATGGTTTCATTGATTGAGTTACTGTCTTTTCTATAAAGGGAAGTATGCAAAACTTTCATATTAACATTACACAACATTTGTTTATAATTAATTTACTTCATACTTCTAGGGAGGATGGTTACTAGTTGAAGTTTTTCATCTAAACTAAGGTCAGTAAAATATTTAAGGTTCACAAAAATTCTTCATGTTTACAAAATTATTATATTTTTAAAAATTGAATATAAAAAAAATTGAATTTTAATTAAATATAAAAAATATATTACAATAGATAACCAACAAATAGATGAAAAGATTAATAATGAAGTTAACAAAATTATTGTTAATAAGTGGGAATTTTTGGAATATAACTGGCCAATTGCTAATTATAATTACAAGCATCGTACAGAATTAAAACATATTAAAGGTATTGATGGTTTAAAAAAGATTTTAGTAGATAAACTTGGTCATATAGCTGTTTTTTTCTTTTGGTTGTTTTATATACTAGCTGTGAATATCCTGGCCCTTATTTTGAAGTTGAAAAAGGTTTATTTTTATTATATCATTTAGTTTCTTGTGTTTCTGGTATTGAAATTAATAAGTTTATCCCGCAAACATCATTTCACAAATATTATAAAAAGTTTTGGATAGATGAAGATAACTATAAAAGGTTAAATAAAATTGTTAATGATTCTATGGAGAATATGTTTTCTTCTTTAACTTTAAGAATTTTATCTTCTTATAAATATAATTTACCACTTTTTAAACACATAACTTTTATAATAGATGGTCATGATTCAAGAATTAACTATGTTAATACTGATATAAAACATGAAAGATTATGGTCATATAAATTTAAAAAAAATGGAGTTCGTACACAAATTATTAGTGATATTAACGATATGATTTTATATGCTTCCAAAAGCGATTATTATTCTGATAGTTCTGTTGGAAGTATGTTTTTGAACATGAAATTATATAGAAAAATATCTAAACAAGATGTATTGGCAACAGATGGTGGTTATACTTTATTTGTTGGTTACCGCCTAATATAGGAACCCTGGGGTTTCCCAGCGTTCACGTGACGTTACACAAATAAAATTTTGCATCAAAGTAGCCAAGACAATAGGCTGTTTATTGGTGTAATTTTTGTGGCTTAGCGGTACATATTCGGGGAGCAATTAAACTTTGAAGTAGAGTAAACATTACCTATACTTTTTACTAGTGATATATCAATAGTTAATACAGAGAAATGTCCAGACTAAGCTATTTTATTGATAGAAGATATATAAAACTAAATTGTTATAAGAAAAAACTGCAAGGGATTGAAATATAAATGAGATAATAATATAGGGATATAGAAGCATCTAGTATAACTAAAGACCAAGGTCATTATCACTAGGGAAAGAAGGAAACCTTCTAAGGAGAGACAATGGGATCACCCTATATCGTGGCGCCTCCTGTTAGGGAGTAACTACACTTGGACCTTGTTCCCTATTGGTGAGCGGAGGTAACCATTCACTTTAAAATAGACTCTATATATTAGTAAAAGAGTATGAATTGTTATAGAAAATAAATAGAGATAATTACCTATCATCAGAGTCTCCTGATGGATCGTCTGATTCAGAGCTAATATTATTGCTCTCCTCTTCTTCTTCTACATTACTAGGGACTAATTCCATCATATTGAAAGGGCCATTATCAGCTGGATGTTCGTACTGTGTATAGTCACCTGGAACCCTAGTCGGGAGAGAGTCTAAAACAAATTCAGTGTTCTCATCACTAAGCCTCTCAGAAGAGAACTCAGTTGCAGAAAGGCCTTGTAAAAGGGCACCCCACAGCTCATCTTGATGCTTTCTACGCCATAGGAATTCTAAAAGCTTCCATGGGTAAGCAGAAACTGTGCGGTGGCGGCGGCTGATTTGTTGCTTAACAACTGCCCAAAACCCTAATATTAACTATAGTTAGTAGAGAGCTCACTATCTTTTAAAGAAAAAAGTATAAATATAGATAAATATTACCTTCGATCATATTCGTATTGTACAATGCAGAATCATCACCAGAATTACCAGGAGCATGGTCAGTAGTCGTATAGCCTATGCTATGGTTGACGGTATGATGTGTAAAATTTCTGTCCTCTATATCGCCTATACGTATATACGGCGCATGACAATCAGAGATGATGGTGGTACCAGGACGCACATACTGCTTAATAAGTGGCAATAGTGTATCACCCGTACGATCCGGCACGATGGTTAAGAATGCCTTCCCAGCTCGGCCATTACGATTTTCGATCATACCAAAGACCCAGACACCTTCAACACGATTGCCTTGATTATATTTCCGTTTACCGAACTTGCTTTCATCAATTTGTACTTCAGTGACGCCCTCACCACCTGTTTAAAAATATATTTGATTAATGACAACAATTACCCAAAAAGCATCATCAATAAAAAAAGAAATAAATGCGTTACCAAGCATGAGATCATCATCTGTGATATCCTGAAGTATAACCTGATAGACATCAAAAATGATTTGTGATGTAGTATCCCGGTGGAGCCCTGTCAACGCTGTGAGTGTTGTAACAGAAGCTCGTGCGATAAAGGTGTACAAGATGAAAAGAATCATCCGTATATCAGCCTTCCGGTTGTAAAAGTAGCTGCCAGTAGTAATGCTTTTGGATGACCGACCACAAGGACAGCTACGCGAGCAGCGCCATTTCGGTCGTTTCCAACTAGGGGGCCAGTAAAGTTCCATAGATGAACCCTCATCACAGACCATGGTAGTACTGAACACATTGTTATTAACCAAAAAACTAAAGTAAGGAGATTCTCCTTAAGTCAGTACATATATTTATAAAAACACCACATTTTACAAGGACACAATTTCAACAACATAAAGATATACTTACGTCAAAGCTTCATGATGGTCTGGAATAGTAGCCATAAAGTCAAGAATGTTTGGAAGAGCCATAGTTAGATGATACAGAATATGAAGAACGTAAGTAAAAAAGGGATAATGAAAATAGCAATGAACTAAACTGAAAAATATTGGTGCCTTTATATAGTTTTTTAACAGTGAAGGTAATCTTACTAGATATATCACAGCATATTATTGCTGTTGTATCTTCTTAACTTTATTGGGTATGGATTATTGCATATAATTGTTTATTTTGATTTTGCATGCATCCTTTGTTTACTCCGTACATGCATTTATATTCCTCTAATCCTTTGCTAGTACTATAACTATTTGTTTCTCTTTTCCTTGCATCTTTTGTTTATACATACATATAATGTGTTGCTGCAATCTGTTGATGCTATCTATAACTACCTACTTCTCTTCAATATCTTTTATTTATTATGTACATGCATTTGAGTGGCATCAATCCTTTGGAGCTATCTTTAACCATTTACTTTGCTTTTCCATAATCATAGGTTATTCATGTTTGGATCTTATGTGCTTATTTGAAACTATTTATTTCTCGTTGCATGCATTCTTTGTTTACTCTATACATTGCACTTACACTGTTCGGGTCCTTGTATGTTTATCTGGAACTATTTACTTCTCTTTATATGCATTATTTTTTTACTCTATACATTCTATTAACGCTGTTTGAGTCCTTGTGTGTTTATCTAGAACTATTTATTTCTCTTTGCATGCATTCTTTGTTTACCATATATATGCATTGATTCTGTTCTAGTACTTTAGTGCTGATCTAGAACTGTTTATTTCTATTTTGCATGCATTCATTGTTTACTCCATACATATGTTTATATTGTTCGAGACCTTTTGTATGGTGCATACTGACTTGAATCGTTAATATATTTGAAATACCGACCCAAAAAAAGAAAGTGTATCAGAGTTGTCCAAAGTGAATTTTTTGAGATTCTGACCAGCAAGATGTGTTTAATAGCATATTATAAGCATTTCTTACTCGTTACTTTATGAAAAAAGGTGTTTTAGAGAGCCCTGATAGCCATCAAAGTTTTGTCGGAATATGAAAATTTACTATGTAGACCCAAGAATTCGACAAGGTGGGAGGGGTAGATCAGTGAGGTGATGTAGGCTATTACAGCCTGTGTAACATTGTATTTGTCATGGTTACACAAACATGTTATCCTCATCATTATACTGCTTTTTTACAAGGGTTGTGTTTCCCTCATTGATACTCGCTCATTGTGGTGAAACTACACTACTTTGAGTTTGATCCAAATAACTCAACCCATTCCATCTTCTTCGTAACCATTAAAATGCAGTAGAGAGAACACCACACACATGGATGAATCAAATATTACATAATTAGCACCATATTGATAATCTCTCAAACATGGATCACAATCGAAAATGACTCAGGACCAACTATTGTCAATACTTCGTTGCAATATAATATCGATAATCTCTTAAACATGAATCAGAATCGAGAATCATAACTCAGGACCAACCATTGTCAGTACTTAGTTTCAATCTACATTATCTGAGTTGAGCGAAGTGTACCTGTCAAAGAGCGGATACTAATTCCAGCACAGACAAAAGTGAGACTTCACCAAACAAGGAACGCACTGATCGAGGCAAAGATCACTCTTTACAATCGGAAGACAACGTCTATTATCATGGCCGACAAACTCAACCTTCCCATCCTTCTTCATCTTTGAAACATCCGAAACCCGGCATGTCCGCGATCCATTTATCAGTTCATCCGAACGGAAGTTTTGATAGCATCTCCAACAGTATATAAAGGGTTGTGAATTCATTCAATAAAAATCATCTCATATTTGACTCTCACTGTATTTTCATATTGTCTCTTATTCAATCTTTTACTCTATCCACAACCCACGTTTATCACACCCATGCCCCCTCCAAACAAGCGACAAAGACGCGCCAAAGAACAGCGGAACAATACCACTTACAAGCATTTTGGATCCATTTCACCGTTACTTGAGGATCGCACTGTGCAAATCCCGATTGTTGAAGATCAGGAACTTGACGATTTCGAGATACTTGCATCAATCGACGATGAACCTGATTCGACTGCTTCTATACCTGATTTTGGTATACGATCGAGTAATGAAGTGTGCTCACGTGGCCCATACTGGGGAAATGGAAGAACGACAAAGTACTACCGGCAGCAAATAGCAGCAAAGAAGGCAAATGGGTCTTACCGTATTACCGATTTCATGCGTAGCACTGCTGAAACAACCGACACAGAAGCGTCGCAAGAGACGACAAGTGCCAATGAAGAATGGATAGAGTCGCTGCTCGACTACAAGCCGATGATGACTATGGAAGAAGCATGCGAACGGCTGGAACCTCTCGTTGTTCCCCGAATGAACATTAAGAAAGAGGCGGAAAGGGGCTTGAATGACTTTGAGCTGAGAAAATACATTGCGGTCCATGCGTATTTCCGCGAACGCGTTGGAGGCAAAGGAGCAATAGCAGCATCCGAAATAGCAGCTAGGATTGCATGGATATGTCCATCCAAGTATTATCGACCCATGGTAATTCGATGTTTTTATGCCAAACAGTATCTCGAGACTGGCCGCATTTCACCACATCAGCAAGGCAAACACGTCAAGCGATTATCACTTCTAAGTGATGAAGACGTGGCTGAAGCAGCACAGCATTGGCTGAAAGAAACAAAACCACAGCATAGAGACTTGCCAGAATTGTTGAAGTTTCTGAACGAGATTGTCATTCCGACACTCCTTGGACTTCCAGGACAAATATCAGCTTCTGTCCTAAGCAATTACCTTCATGAATGGGGCTACAAGTATCGTACGAACAAAAAGGACGTTTACGTCGACGGTCACGAGCGCAAAGATGTGGTGAAATATCGTCAAACGTGGGCAGCACAGATGATTGAATATAAGCAATTCATGGAAACGTATCCTGAAGGGCAAGAGCATGTCATCCAAGAACCTCGGCTACGGAAGGACAAAGGAAGATTGTCATGGTAACCCATGACGAATCAACCTTCTACTCAAACGATGGCAAAACTGATCTTTGGCTCCATGAAGGTGAAAATCCAATCAGAAAGAAGTCTCCAGGAGGATCAATCATGGTTAGCGAGTTCCAGTGCCCATGTCATGGAACCATGAGGATCAAAGGTTGGAAATCACGGAAGTTCTTTTTCGCAGGTGTGAACCGTGATGGCTACTGGACCTCAAAAGATATGCTGGAGCAGCTAAAAGAAGATGCCATTCCTCTCTTTGAGCGACTCCACCCTGACTGCCAGGCTTTGTTTGTATTCGACCAGTCCAGCAACCACAATGCCTACGGAGCAAGTGCAAAATTAGCAAGCAAATTTACCTTGAAGGACAAAGTGCTAAAGGGGATCGAAGAAAGAGTTATCTTACCTGGCAAGTACACCGATTTTAACGGCGAACAGAAGATACAGAACTTCTATATTTTGCAAAAAGAAGTAGTCAAGACAAAACGTGGTCCAAAAGAGGTCCGAACCTGGATTCAAAAAGGACTTAGGACTATACTGGAAGAGCGTGGTCTTGGTCGTTGGAGTGAATTCGAGGCAAAGAAACAACATTGGATAACCAATTGCAAAGCTCCTCCAAATGAGTACAATGACTGCTGCCCCTTCCATATGCTTCAAGCTCAACCTGACTTCGTTGCCCAAAAAACGATGTTGCACGAAGCTGTACTCAAGGCAGGCCATCTCTTTGCATTGTATCCGAAGTACCATTGTGAAACCAACTGGATGAAAGATACTGGGGCGCGTCGAAACGTATTGCAAGAAAAGAGTGTAATTACTCTTATTCTTCCTTAAAAAATAATCTCGATGGCTATCTTGATCGCACGTCTCCTCCTGATGATCCTCCTTTGGCAATACGTCGATACTACAACCGTTGCTGGCGTTATATCCAAGCATACAAGGATATGAAAGACGATCGTGAAGCTGCCAAGATCGTAGAGAAATTTACTTCTAGAAGTTACAAATCCCACCGCAGAATTGGAGCAAGTGATTAGTTTTTATTTTTACCTCTGTTATTTCTGACTTCCATAAATAAATGAGTATAGCTATCGATCATGTAATTTCCTGACCAGTGCAAACATAGAGTATGATATATGAAGAAACATATTGGGTATTTCGGGTGCAAATTTAGCCGCGGCGTTTCAAAAATTCTCAATTTTCGACAGCTCACGGTTTAAGTCAGTATGCACCATAGCAGAATGGTAGAAAGCAAAAGCGAAATGTCCAGATGGTAAAGTGTGGAATGGAGCAGTGTCGTCAATTGGAAGACCACATATAGAGATTGAGCAGTTATTAGTTTGGAGAACAGAGGTAGTAAGGAAAAGGGAAGAAAAGCCGTTTGATACTTACCATAGGTATTACTACTTGAGACACGTTGAGATTTACTAGCAACCAGTCGAGTGGATGATATATCTTATAGCATGATAGAGTGTTAGTAGTCAATTCTTGTACGTATTTGTGGAGACCATATAAAAAAGAAACGGAGAGAAACCTTACATCATAACCACTCGATCCTGATAGCGAAAATGAAAGCTATAACCTAAAGAACATAATCAACAAGAGCTATAAGTATATAGCAAGAGCTTACACATATCAACAATCATATAGCACACAACGTATAGATGAATAAATAATAACTATAAATTATTGTATTAAGTTATATATGATAAAAAAGTTATAATTTTGTTTTCTGTATAAATATTAAAGAAGAAATTAATTATGTTTTGAGAATAATAAAAAAATAGTTTAAACATAAATTATGGTGTAACACATAATTTAGTTTAGTTTATTTTCAAAAGTTATAATAATATTTATCATTATAAAAAATAATTTCCAAAAACATTTTATTCATAATGAATAAAAATATATAAAATAAAAACATAATTTCTTTATTAATTGAACCAAGCGGAATGGTAATGAGCATCCCCTCCTTTAGTTGAGGACGAAGGACGAAAACTAACTTGACAATGAGATTTAGAGGTGGAAGGTTGCAGAGGGAGGCAAGCCTTTCACGAGTAAATTAACATTAACAACAACTCTTTTTAAATTATATATAGAAATTAATTATTAGTTATAATTTGTTCTTCATAGTACATGATGATATAACATACCTGGTGAATGGGTACTTGGCAATTGGAAAAGGGCAGGAGAAGTATGAAAAGTGGAAAAAGTGAAAGAAAGAGATAAAAAATGGATGTATGGAAAACACGAAAAAAGAGAAAGAAAGCCGTACATGCAGACTAGCTTCTTTTCCATCCTCACTATGCATAGGAAGGAGACCATCGATCGATCTATCCTATGATAAAGTGTTCCCCTTAAAAACCCCTCAATACAATCTGCCTTCTTTTTGCTTTACCTTCCCTCACGTTTAACTACTAAAAAAAAGTGAATAGGTAGCAGTTAGTGTACATCCATTGAGTGTTGTATATTAAGACTCTGTGTAGATGCCTACTATAGGAGAACGTAATGCCGCCAGAGAGCAACGGAACGCCGAGCGTAGGGCGGCAGTTGAGTAAGAAAACGCCAGGAACGTCGTTTTGAATATGGAGGATCGCCTCAGGGCATTGGAGGCGCGAAACTTGGCGCTGGAGAACCAATTTGAAGCGATGGGGAACGTCGTAGCCAGACAGAACCTGGCCATACAACAGCAGCCTGTGCCCTCTCCTGCTGAACATCTAGCTCGAGCCGAGGTTCCAATGCAACAACCTCCAGTGCATCGTTTGAGGCATGTTTCTGTAAGAAAACTAATGGATATATCTAGGTAAATAGCCGATTAATAGTATCATCGAATTATAGTGCGCAATCCGCCATTTCCATCGTTCTCTGGGAGACGGCGGCTTCCAGTTGGATGCCGATTATCGTTCAGCACGCAATCGCGCTGTTCGTACCCGCATCATGTCGTACATCGATGGTGGTGGACGGTACCAGTTATCACACGCTGAACTGTCTACAAAGATTTACGACTTTTTTGCTAATATGCGTCGTGAGGGTCGTCGGTCGGCTGTGCGTGCAGCACAAAGAAAAGTGTCGGCTCGCCGAAATAGTCGTCGCCACAGTGTAAGAAAAAGAAACAACCATCCATTCTTTTTAGTATAATCAGTTCTGACACAGAAAGTAGAAGCACAAGCGCCGACTTCAAGTTTACCGACAGCATCAGGCACAGCTGGATGCAACATATCCGGGAGGGGAGGCATTGCTCCAGTTGGAGTACATGTCTGAAGAAGAGACGGACGTCGAAGGTGATGGTGACAAGCGTTTGGTTGTACTCAAGCCCTTGTGGAGGAGTGAGAGGGTAATTGTTGTGTGCTTGTTTGGTAAATGCGTCGAAGTTGTGTTTGACAAATTGTTTGTAGGCAAATGAGTTCTTAAGCACACTCGACGGACTGAGACCGGACGCAGACGTCAATAGATTGATGCGGGTGGATGGTGTTGGTGGTGCACCTTTGTCTGACGATGCAAGAGCGCAATTGGAGGGTTGGGCAGTTGATTTTTAAGAATAAAAAATAAAAAAAATGGTTGCACGGCTTCGTGTCGTGTGGGTAAGGGGTGGGCAAAAGAAAAGTTACTATTGCATATGCAGCTGTTGTTTTCGGAGTGGGGGGAGTCTATAAAAAATATCACTCGTGGTAAATGTATCTTTTTTCTTTTTTGGCCACTGCTCTTAGACACGTCACTTCTTTGTCATCTCTTATTGCAGCACAGACAACAGAGTCACTCAATGTGCTCGTTAAAGCTTTACAAACAGCAACAGTGGAAAAGCTTTTCGTCTAATCTGGTAACCATAACATCTTGCTGTACGATTAGTTTCGATTCAAGTTCGATAAAAAGTCTTAACAACCGTTCTCATAAGCTACATAATACGAATTGGTACCTGGTGTGTATACAGCTGCTGGTAGCTTTGCTCTTCTTTCGTTCGCACCGCATTGGATCTCGAATTTAACTTCATCTTTTTTTTGCAACTTAGTTACCGAATTTCCCTTTGCGATATACAACACTTTAACTCATCAATAATAGCGGAAACTTAGAAGGGACGGATAAGAAAAGTCAACGCTTTGATTATGCTAGCATCTTTTTCGCCAAGGGAAGGACTACTGTTCTAGCATTTGCACTAGTTTGTGCACCCAGTTTCACAACAGCAACTTGTCCATATAAACGATGGACCGGTACAATACAATCCATCGCTTCGCCTCGAAAACGACTACACCAAGTTTCAACGTAGGGATCCACGAATCGTCGGCCGTCATTGTCTCTGTGGATGCTGTACCATCGAACATACGCAAAAACATGCTCTCTCTGCTGCCCACGAATCAACTGCACATGCCGAAAGAAAAATTGGATCTCGCATGGCCAGGCCATTGCTTCTCCGCGATCGTCTACGTGGAACAGAACTTGAGCGTGGGCACCACGTCGCGATCTCGCTTCAGCACTGCAGTAAATCTGCCCCATCATCGTTATCGTCTTCATTTTCCAGTACTGGTTACTGATGAAAACTTGCCCATCACCAGCTTGGGTATAGTGAACGAGATGATCGTCATATACAGCACGGTAAAATGCCAACAAGAAACTGTACAGTTGCTCAGGCATAAACGCTATCCGTCCATAATGCAAAGGGGTTACATCTGGCGGCAGCGGCTCACTTCCTGTAACGTAGTGGTTGGTACCAACATCCGTCGACAACGCCAAAAACGCATGAACATCGAATTGACGCTGGACAACATCAGCTGCGCGTGGGATCGGCTGTACAAGGTCAAGGAACCGATTCAAAAAAGAGAAATGGTGTTGGTGGTGCTGGAAGTGGGCTTCAAACGAACGGACAAAATCGCGAGCACCAGTCTTCTGCAAGAACTTCTTCATAAACGTGATTTCAAACGAGTCTTTCTGATTGGTGTCGATCTCTTTCAGATAACCGTTGTACCGTTCAAACGAGAAGAGCCAGTACGCGTACAACGGCCCAAAATCCTCGATCGTCGCGTTCAAATGCATATGCAGGTGCATGTTCGGTGTGATTTCTTCTGGGCCATACAACCGTTCAACACCAGTGCAAAATTGCTGGAGCAGGTTGTTCGCTTCTGCAATTTCATCCACAGTAATCGATGGCTTGACCAGCAAGCGACACGCATCAACAAACATCAGCCAGTTTTCGAGATATCTTCTGGGAAGGTGGCCGTCGAGCACAAAAGGCGAGTATACAATGCACCATGATTTCCAATCGTCAGCGGTCATGAACGAGAAGCCACTTTCGATTTTTCGGCTCAAGGTAACATAGTCAGGAGGAAGAACAATGCCATTCGCCAGCACCTGCATCTGTTGGAGGTCGGTTCAGTCAATGAGGTCTCTGTCCATCCAGACCTTTGCCATGCGCTTTGCCGTGCCGAGAAACAAGTTATGCATCGGGTCGATGATGGTGCAACGGACAGGATCAAAGTAGCCAAGACGATGCAACTCTGACCATCTCGTCCCATTTGCGCGTTCCAGATCTCGTCGAGCACTCATCGTCTCTGCACCCCGCCACTGCTCAGCACATGCTCGATTGTCCTCGAACGTCCGCAAGTCCCAATTTTCGACATCAAACCCAGAGTAGTCAATGTTGGTTGTGCCAGGGAAAACATTGAATTGGCAAACGCATTTGTGGCAGGCACAAAGGCTCGCGTGCGACGTAAAACCGCTGGTTTTCCGTGCAGCAGGGATATCGCAAGCATTAATGAACAAGGCGAAACGGACACAAGTTCCTTGTGGATGCTCGCGCGTACTGATCGATTTTCCACTGTACCATTCCAACAATTCATCAACCAGGGGTCGAAGGTAATTGTTTATGTCGGTTGTGCTCGCTTCTCGTGGGCCAGGCATTACACCAACAAGAATGACATTCTCTGTCTTGTAGCGTTCGGATCGTGGAAGATTATTGATGGTCAAGTAAATGGCACCGCATGAATAAGTCGAGTTTAGAAATGGCCCAAACCAGTCAATGTTGAGTGTCAACAGCAGTGAACGGCGCTGCTCGACGAACGGGCTGCCGTCACGACCACGGAACTCTCGCCACATATCACCATCGTATATGTCAAAGAAGGTGTCGGCAACGCGTCTTCGATTTCGCCATTCCTCGCACTTTGCTTCAAACCCTGGCCGCCGAAAAAGTCTATCAACACTCGCAGACAAGGGCTGATATGCAAACTCCTTAATGGGAGTCCAAGGATTGCCTGCCACTTTAAACAATTCATTGCCGCATAAGCTGTTGTATCGGATGTCGTCGTTCGTGCATGTTCTTGGGCACTGTGGATCATTCGAACGATACAAGCTGTGACAGCGAGGACAACACACATATTTGCGCAAGTGGTCAGTCAATGCAGAGAAGCCAGTAATGCGACGAAGTGTAGCAAGCGAGGTAGGGATCGAGAAGTTTGGCTGCAGATCACTTAGAAGTAGGACACAAAAGTCAATGATGGTGGAGGAGAGATGCTCGGAGACAAAGTGTAGCTGGAATAGCACGAGGAAGAGAACGACGAGGGCAAAGGGGTGCGGGTAGGTGTGAACCTCGGTAACGGTAGGAGGAGGAGGATGAAGGTGAGTGTCTATTTTTCAAATAATGAGATATATAGTATGGTTAAAGTCTGTTATTTGCTTTAATAAATTTTTTTTTACAAACCAACCTGGTTCAATATTGGCAGTTCTGTCAAAGTTGCCTCCATCATAACCAAACTCAATGTCTTCAGCATTTACAACAAGATCGTCGGCGGACAACTCGCCATTGTCAGCCTCATTGTCTTCAGCAGCAAAAACATTATCCTCGACAGAAAAAGGAACATGACGACTAGCTGCAGCGCCTACAAGCCCAACAATGATAAATAACTTATTCACATCTAGTATCATTGTAACAGCTCATCATACCAGGAGAGGAAGGATCAGCTACTACATCCGTATCCATATCCATATCGTCGCCTGAAAGCAACGGCGATGGTGAGGATGGATGTCCTTGTCCGAAGCTAGCCTCGATAGAAGCTACGATAGCATTCACTACATATGCAACGCATAATATTACTAACTAATCCTCGAAGAACGTGCCTGAAAGAAGTACCATTGTGTGAAAATCCATCTGTAGATTCATTAAGAATACACTGCTGGTGATAGTTTCGGATTCTATAAGGCACCATTTGATAGCCGAAGCTTGTCGACGCACATGTAGGACAAAAGCATGGAAATAAACGCCCTTCGCCATTGTCCTCCATTGTGAAAAAAAAAGTGTAGATTAAGAACAAGATCAGGGATTCCAATAATTGTACTGAGTTTCTCTTATTTTTTTAATACTACATTGTAAGCACATTATGCACTTCCCCTTTGGTCCTATTTTCTTATCATGCGTTACCCTCCTCAGTGCAACGCAAAATATTTTCTTATCATGCGTTACCCTCCTCAGTGCAACGCAAAATATTTTATTACAGGGCAGGAACATGACCCTGTGAACGCTAAATTGTTGGTCGGGGGAAGGGTGCATGCTTGCATTTTATATAGTTCAACGTATTGTTGTTTTGCTACACTAATGGCTATTGCATAAGAAGAAAAGTCCAGTAGGGGGTATAGTGAATGCATCAAAAAAGAATAAATGTATGAAAATGATGTTGTTCATCACAGATATTGTGCATGAGCCCCTTTTTCGCTTGTACATAAAGGAAAACAGCGTAAATGACTACTGAATTTGGTTGCTGCATTTGCTACAGGCTGCATATTCTTTTTTCTGGCGCACAACCTGGTGATAGGTAGATATCACCCTGTTTTCAAACATGGTGATATTTACTTTTTCGCGCAGTGTGTTTCACTCATGACAAGAAGCTTGTAGGCTAATGTACAGGAAATGGCAAGGGTGCGTCAGAGACTCACTGTGCGCATAAGCCTATTTTGCTACTGTGGGAACAGGGCCTGAGTGTTTCCCCTTATTTCACTTTACCTGGGTTGAGTTTGAAACAAATTGGAGGCTGGTGGCAGAGGTAGGTGGAAAGTGTGGGGTTTGTTAGCAGCAGCAGGGAGGAAAAAAACAATAACCAAAGATCCTTTTTTTTCTCATTACCATTCGCCATGGCAAATCAACAGCTTCGACGCATACTTGTAAATGGCTCCTACTCTCTTCACGATGAATAAAAAACAAGGAAAACAAAACGGCACAATCCACGGATTTATTGAAAAACGAAATGAAGGTAACTGTTTTCTTGAAAAAAGCATGTACTCAAGATTTATAAAGGAGTAGACCGCCATTACTGCTGCTTAAAAAAACGCTGGATAAGTGAACAAGGGAAGGAAAAGGTTATCGGTTGTGCTTGAGGCATAGCTTTAGTGGAGATATGCTCATTCAGAATTACTGCTTCTTTCTCATTTTCTCTGTATATACTTGATGCACCATCTTACACTAATCCAACGTCAAACTTACGTGTGTAATACAACATCGTCCTCTACCTGCACAAACCATTCGTACTCACAACAAGAACGACGCAACAATCTTTTTCTCCATTACTCAAACACAATTATATACAACATGACGCTGATCCGCCATTGGCTTGTAAAACATACAACCTGACGCGATTACTTTGCTCCTTTTGCATATACCAACGTTAACATCGCCAGTCTTTATGGAAAATGAGCTATAGATAGCAGGAAGGATAACTGACGGGTTTCTTTCCTTTTGTGTTGCTGTGGATTGGATGAAAATAAAGTATGTTGACCAGAAAGACAACGAAGAAGGTTCTACAAGAGTTATACAGGTGCGAAGGATGTTGTTTCGTGGTGAAGGATGGTTATTATTATTATTGATATTGCATGGCAGAGCGTCTGGTGCCATGCACAGTCTCGCATTTGTGAACCTATTTGTAGCCACACAATTCTGAGATGCGATCCTTGAAGATCTGCCATCGAGCAGTAGGAACGCACACGATTTCATTAGGAATGAGTGCAAGAACTCCACGTACAGTCGAGTGAGAGAGAGCGTAGCGAGTCGTCAAGGGTAGTAACTTGTCGGTTGTTCATAGTTGTTTTTATTAACAATAAATAAAGTTGCTGTTGTAATAGCAAAGAAACTTCCTCCTTCATAACAACAAACGCCTTTTCTTCTTTATCCCTGCCATATTATCATCACCGCTCAGAGCTATATCTATAGTTTTTATAGAAGCACTTGTAATAACATGCAATCCCATCTCACACCCGTTTATGCAGACAGCTGAAACATAATGACTACATAATGTATGATCTTTTACTTTTATTTTTTTCATCCCAACCATAACATCTACAGTAACAGTAATAAAACCCTACATACCACCCATCAGCATATATAACTACCTTATCCATCAAGACCGGCAATGTTCGTGTTGGTATATGCAAAAAGAAAAAGGTAATCGTTGTTGCCATCGTGTGTGTGCGAGTACAGTGAATTGCAGAGCAGGATTATAGTTGTGGTGGTGTGTATGCATCATAGGAATATAATTATCATCGCATTGATGTGAATACAAACAGCAAAGAAAGAGATGACCGTCATTACGATGATGATGTGCTTGAGCGTACAAGTATTAAAACAAAAAGACCGGCGTCATAGTCGTCATCGTGTGATATGGGCGTACATGATAGTGAAAAATAAATGCGTCAGGCTGTATATTTTGCAAGTCAATGGCGGATCAGCGTCATGTTGTATACAATTATGTATGAGTAATGGAGAAGAAGATTGTTGCGTCGTTCTTGTTGTGAGTACAAATGGTTTATGCAGGTAGAGGACGATGTTGTATTACGCACGTAAGTTTGACGTTGGATTGGTGCAAGATGGTGCATCACGTATATACAGAGAAAAAGAGAAAGAAGCAGTAATTCTGAATGATAATATCTCCACTAAAGCTATACCTCAAGCATAACCGATAATCTTTTCCTTACCTTATTCACTTATCCAGCGTTTTTTCAAGCAGCAGTAACAGCGGTCTACTCCTTTATAAATCTTGAGCACATGCTTTTTTCAAGAAAACAGTTACCTTCATTTCGTTTTTCAATAAATCCGTGGATTGTGCCGTTTTGTTTTCCTTGTTTTTTATTCATCGTTAAGAGAGTAGGAGCCATTTACAAGTATGCGTCGAAGCTGTTGATTTGCCATGGCGAATGGTAATGAGAAAAAAAAGGATCTTTGGTTATTGTTTTTTTCCTCCCTGCTGCTGCTAACAAACCCCACACTTTCCACCTACCTCTGCCACCAGCCTCCAATTTGTTTCAAACTCAACCCAGGTAAAGTGAAATAAGGGGAAACACTCAGGCCCTGTTCCCACAGTAGCAAAATAGGCTTATGCGCACAGTGAGTCTCTGACGCACCCTTGCCATTTCCTGTACATTAGCCTACAAGCTTCTTGTCACGAGTGAAACAGCCATACTACTACATCTTGATATTGGCTTTGTACTGCTAAAATTCTATTATGTCTTGACTATAATTGAAAATTTTAAGTACTCATATATTCTGCTGTGCTACACTTAATATATTATCTACTTCAACTTTTATTATGTCTTAGTTGACTAAAACAATGTCCAGGTTGACTGTTATTATGTTCAGGTTGTCTATTATTCATGTTTAGATTGATTATTATTCTTGTCCAGAACGATTTTCATTCATGTACAGATTGATTTTTATTTTGTCTAGATTGATTATACTCATGTCCAGATCGATTTATATTCATGTCCAGGTCTTTATATTCATATCCAGATCGTTTTATATTCATGTCCAGATCGATCTTTATTCATGTCCAGGTCAATTTTATATCATGTCCAGCTCGATTTTCATTCATATTTAGATCGATTTTCATTCATGTCCAGCTCGATTTTCATTAATGTCTAGCTTGATTTTCATTCATGTCTAGATCAATTATTATTCATGTCCAGATTAACTTTTATTCATGTCTACTCAGATTAACATTCATGTCTACTCTGCCTAAAATTAAATCCCTTCTGCCTAAATAAAAGTTCAAACGTCTGCTAGGAGATGAAAAATCCTGTATGACAAGTTTATCTACTAAAATCTTTTTAATATCATCAATACCTTTAATATGTTTTAATTCTGTACGATGCTTGTAATTATAATTAACAATTGGCCAGTTATATTCCAAAAATTCCCACTTATTAACAATAATTTTGTTAACTTCATTATTAATCTTTTCATCTATTTGTTGGTTATCCATTGTAATATATTTTTATATTTAATTAAAATTCATTTTTTTTATATTCAATTCTAAAAACATAATAATTTTGTAAACATGAGGAATTTTTTGAACCTTAAATATTTTGTTGACCTTAGTTTAGATGAAAAACTTCAACTAGTAAACATCCTCCCTATGGAAATATGACCCCTTACTAACAGATTTTGTAGTCCTATTACAACAGCTCTTTGTGCAGTGCCATTTAGGACGTTTTTGATTTGGAGGCCAGGTAATATGCATCTCAGAGCCATTATCACAGTACATTGTTTCATTGAAGGCACCATTTTCGATTAGAAAACTATTTCAAGTAAATTTTATAATAAGTAAAACTATTTATCATATATTACTTATAAATAAAAATAAAGTGAAACCCTTATGAGATAGCATCACTAGGCTTTGCAATCAACTCGGCAAATCTCCTTATAGAAGGAATTGGTTATTAGGGTGGGTAAAAGACATGCTAAATTAAAAATGGATAACATTGAGGAAGATGAGATACTGGTTGGAAAAATTATACTTAGCCCTTTTTATATTCTTAGAGTGTTCTTTTTATTTCCACAGCAATATTATTTAGTAATCAGTATTATGTCATTCTTCTCACACAGATTTATATTTGTCATCTACATTCCCGTATATGTCATTCTTTTTCCCATATAACAACGTTTCTTTTCCCATGTAACAAGGTTCTTTTATAAAATGCAATTATCATACTTACTACTGATAACCCTTGAGCTTTATATCTTTCTCTAATTGAAATTTCGATCAAATATACCCTTATCCCTTAGATATCATAGTAGCGACTACTTATCTTCTAGTATTTCTCTGAGCTCAACACATCTCGCTATAATATAGCTTTTAGTAGTATGTTTCTGTAGCTATTATACCTAGTTATATAAATTTTCAAAATTTTAAAAAAGGGAACGTTTACAAAAACTGACCTCTTAGCTTCAAATGGCTGGTTCTCTTGCAATTTCTGTGCTGTGGCTTAGCAAATTGGAGATATCAAATTTCAGATATTGAACTATATATATCTAGAATTTGAGGTCCGATGCGTGACTCTATCTATAATTAGAGGGGGTACCTATATTGCTCATTAGCCGATAAAATGATCAGATTACAAAATGACCTGCTTAATATGGCTATATCAAATGAAGAAATGATTGTTGATAATAAATCTGATAATAGTTCAAATCAGAGTAATAGTGATAATGATGATGTTCCATAATTTAATGAGCGTAGTAAAAAAAAAAGCGAAATAAAGGGAAACAACGAGCAATAGCATCATATGAAATAGAAGAGATTATTAGGTATAAAACTGAAAATAGTACATATTTGTTTGAAGTAAAATGGGTTGGATATAGTGCTGATGATAACAATTGGTTATCAATTGATAAATTTAATTAAAGGATTTCTTGAAGGAATATATCAATAAGCATAATCTTGGTATATTATAAAATTGCATACTCTGGGTAATATATCATTGATATCATATTATTTATAAATATTGATTGTATTTAAGGAATGATTGAATTGAAACATAAATAAAATGGGTTTCCTATAATAATTTTACTAGGTTAAGTTTTTTTCTTTTTCTTTTTCTTGTTTTCTTTTTTTCAATTTTCTCATCTTCAATGTTATTAGATTTGTAAACAACAAGTTTTTTATTTTTAGGAATATGAAGCTTACTATGTTGACAGCAAAGGTAATCCTTTTTACTATCAAATAAATTTGTTCTGATTTTTCTACCACAAAACTGACCATCACGTTTTCCTTTTTTAAATTTATAGGTACAAAAATCATTATTATACTCAAGTATAGAAAGTAGTTAGTTGAAAACAATGACTTTATTTTATTTGTAATTTCATTTTTAATTTTCTACAATATTTTTATTAATGTAAGAATCCAATTCATTTTCCATTAATACATCTAATTCTTTGTTAAGATTATTACATAATTGGATATGGTTGATTGGGAGGAATTCATTTAATGCAACCATTTTGATTGAATCTTTGAAACAATTTCTTTTTTCAAATACAAAAATTCAATTTTTGTCAAAAAGTAATTGAGTTTGAATTTATTTCTTGGCATAAATTAAATATAGGATCATATATAATATTTCTAATTTTTAACTTGTAAATTTTAATATGCTTCTTTACAATATAATGCTCACCATTATAAATTTTATCACTTTTATGTACTAAATACTTTTTTTGATGAACATATTCAGTAATACTTATAATATTTTCTTCAACTGGTATATAACAGAATGTAGATAAATCTTCAATACCTAGCATTCCTTTCTTACCAATTATTTTTATATATACACAAAATTCAGTTTTTTGTACAATTTGGATTCTTACAGCCAATAGTATTATCTAATATCTAATTAGAGTTGGATATCCCCCATACACAAAAAAAGACTTACTGTTTTGTCAGTTGCGTTTGAACGTGATGATTTGTAGGACGATTTTTTGGTACTACTTCTAGATAGAGAGGGATACAGTGGCGATTGCAGCTGTCCTCTACAAGAGTGCTGTATAATAAAATATTAAATAAAAATCAGCTGCCAAAAATTCTCTGTCGGTATTATACCTTTAAAAGCTCTTGCATAATTGCTATCTAGTCCGGTTGCTGCTTGTTCCAATTCTATGGTTACTTGGTCAATAAGCAGCTCGACCTGCAAAGTTTTAGAAAAGATGACAACGTTGACTTACTTTTACCCCGAGTTCTTTCACAGCTTCGACGAAGTAGTGGTTCCACGTGCCTTTGATATCATTGAAATTACTGTGCTGTAAAATAATTTCGGGAGTGAGCTGATGGAATCTATTAAGAGAGACAACATCTGTTTCTGTAGTGAGGTATGTTTTGAAAGCTGTAGAATTGCGTTTATATTAGATATGTGTGAAGAAACAATAAAACACCTGAGAATACCTTCACGAAAGTTGCTGATAGCTAAATCTGCTGTTGTAGACGCGTTAGAAGGGTTGGAGGACGACATGTTAGGAATTAATGATGGAGGAGCAGTCAAAGAAGCGTTGCCATGGGAATGGTTGGCAAGGCAATCTGTTGAGTTGCTCTATTCATCAAGAAAAATTATGTCAGAGGAATTTTTAGTCAGTCACAAGCACAGAGAAATTCCAAGTCCCATATTGCAAGTCCAACAACTGTATCCAGAAAAAAATATGCTAAGTCTAACCAAGAGTATCAGAAAACAAAATATATGATGTAATAAGTATCTTTGCTAAAAATTTATAATGATGTTTATTGTTGACGAGAGGGACGTGCATTTGGATTGATAATTTTTTCTATGTCTGTGTATAGCCTTTTTTGTAGAACAATCATATTCTCTAGTTGTGTTGTAGATATGTTTGTTTTGTTTTTTGCAGATAGATTATCAAGTTGATTTTTCTAGCATTCATATTCGGCGAGCAGATCGTTTCTATGCTGCTGCTGCTGCTGCTGTAAAGATGGTGGTGGTAGTTGCACAGATGCTGTTAATGTTGTTGACGACGAAAATAATAAAGATGATGCTGGTAATGATGATGACGATGATGCTGTTGCTGTTGAATGGCGAGGAAAACTTTGGTTTATGATTACTGGAATGGTGGTGTTATATGCGATAAGATATATATGCTTGCATGGCTGGTTACGCTTTTTAAAATCTTCACAACTATAAGAACCAATAACGCCATTGCTATCTGTTTCTTCAAACTTTAAAGTATACATTGCAGAACTACACACCCGGCAAAGGATTTTATAAATTAGGAAATAATTTTGTCTCCGATGGCAAATAACGAATGCTGATTGGCTAATACAGTGCATCGTGAAAAAATGAAGTGGGGGAGACTCCAAAATTTGAGGTTGGGGGTGCGATTTAAGGGGATTAAAAGGGGATTTCGGGTCATCTGATCCACCCCCACTCCTCAAACCACACATCTGTCGCACAATCGCTTGAAATTTCGCTAAGTCATTACCCTCTGGTAAACCTGTCAAGCTGCCAGTTTTTTTTTTTGTTTTTTTTTTTTCAAAGGAGGACAAAATCCCATCCAAGACAGCATAGCGGATGAGACATTTAACTTAAGTTAAATAGTGTGTCAATTCACTAAAAAACCTCCTCAACAGATAACCAACCGTTTACAAAAACATTATTTTGTCTTGCTGTAACAAATACCAAAGTGTGCCAAACTTACTGATGTTGATGTGCATCATGTCTTCATCAGAAGATGGGAGTGGTTGGAAATCCATTGGTTCAACGAGCCTCATATTTTCACTCATGGACATTTCGTGATAATCGTGAGGTCTATACAATATTGGATTACCTATGTCATCCTTTTTAACGTTTTCGTAAAGTGAGTTCTTGAAGTGATCTTTATATCCTTCATAAGGCTCTTCTTCTGTCTCAAGCTGTGTGTCAGCAATAGGTTTGTACATGACCAATTTGAGCGCGTTTCCTACTTTCTTAACACGACCAAGGTAATTAAGATTTGAACCACTTGGCGGATGGTAAAGTTGGAAATGGCCTACCAAACCTTCAGTTATATTATGCAACGACTCGTTATTGTTCGAAAACTCACGGTCACCACCTATATAAATGCTTAAACTTAGGTCGCTCTTTGACCAAATTAATGATACCCCTTCCAGCTGATACCATTTGATTTGGATCCGATTCATCAGCATCAGATGGGAACCACTTACCACCGTCAATAATATGCCGGAATGCATTATATCGACTGAAGGAAACAAGCACATCGCGGGATGGATTTTGGCGGTTTGTATTAATAAGCCTCTCTCTGATAAACTTATTAAATTGCTCACCGCGCTCAGATTCGAAATGGACAGCAGACGCAAATCTGTCCAAATCGTCAAGCAGATGATAAAGTAGATGAAACTTCGGTTTACTTGTAGAATGTGATCCCGATTTACGTACTTTTGCAAATGCCTCCTCCATCTCATCCAGAGCCTTATGAAACGATACTATTTTATAATAGACAAGCTTTTTGTAATGCTCAAAGCTTCCTTTGATGCTACGCATATAGAACAGCGAGAGTAATACCCCTTGTATGACGAGACATTTATGAAGTGCCTTAAGAACTTCAAGTCGTGCTGGATCGATAGTACTCCATTCGTTTTTAAACATGCGGTTGAAGATAGTGGGCAGCTGCTGACCAACAATTTTGTAATCACGTCCAACAAAAGAACCGTTGTTTTGCAGATTGGTACCAACCATCCTACCAAAGGCTTTGGATTCATAGTTTTTCAATTGGGTGCCGAGATCTCGTAGCTCGACCTGTTTCAAATATGAGCAAGTGTCCGTCATTAGATACTTTGTTATACCAAGCATCATATTATGCAAAAGCTCATTTGGACAGTCTTTTGTTATGTCGAAAGCTTTCAGTTCCAGCAAAGCTTCACCACCAGAAAAGCTGACACCAAAGTGATCAGCAGTTTCTTCGCGCCCTCCTATGTTTAACTTCATTTTAGTTTTATCTCTATGATAGAGGATGCTCAGCAGCTCTTCTTTGGAGCGTTCCTTAACGCTAATATGGTCGTTAGCAGTTGTCCGCTCGTCGTTTTTACGTTTTCTGAAGAAACATTTACGGCAAGGATACGAGGCTGACTGGAACCTTTTCGTGCAGGATAGCTCTCCATGAGCAGGGTTATCTGCCGTGATCAGGTTGAGTGGTGCAACGACTAAGACTTTGCTACCTGTACCTGCATCGTACATCTCTATACCTTCCTCTAACTCCTTCAGGTCATCCACGATTGAGCGCACAATTTCACCACTCGACAATCGATTATGTACGCATATCAGGTGCGTGTTTGCTCGTTTGTTGCGCTCATCCAAAGGAAGCGCGGCTGGAACCATAGAAAACGATTCAAACTTGTTCCATTTTTTTGAACGATTCCCACTCGTATCGTCCTGAAACATATTCAAAGGAATAATTTTAACAGGAAGTGTAGTATTATAACGGAACCGAAGATTGAATGCTGGATGGCTTCTAACATTCACTTCTTCAGGTAAAGAACTATGTCCATTTTCGTCCAAACAAACAGAATATAGAGGGATGCTCTGCAAGTAATCATTGTGATCAGCTAGGCGATAATCACGCAACTTAATTGCATCTGATATGATATCGTCTGAACCAGCTATACGATAACAGACACACAATGATCCATTCGTCGTTCTTTCCAATAAAAAAATACAAGCATCTGCCATGATTTCACCATTTTTCGTGTAAAATCTTGAGAGCTTGTACCCTGTTGTCCATGAATATCTTGTGGCCTGGGTATTGTGTTATCATATACAAAATCACCTACCTGATACATAAACTCTTGACCATCTACATTCATTGTAACATTAGGGTGTTGAAAATATGGACTGGTTTTCCATTTATCACCCTGCGTTAGCGAGTCTCTAATGCCTTCAGTATAGTCAGGCAGTGCACTCAACTTTTGCGAAATAGAAGGATTAGCATTGATGATCTTCAAAGTAGTGGACGGCTTTTGAAGATACAGTTTATGCTTTTCTTCCATACCTGCGCGCTTCACGACTCTTTCAACCAATTCTGGTTTGAAAGTGGGAATTTCGTTACGCTTGTTTTCCTCGTAACGCATTGCCCAATGCAGTGAAGGCACCCTAACTTCCTTTCTTTCATGGTCATCGCGACCAATTTCAACAGCGGCTGCCACAAGATCAAGAACCTTTTGTCTATCCTGGCGTGATTGCAAGTTATCACTGCCGTCAAAAAAGGCTCTCAGCAGAAACTCAAGCTTGTTATTGAAAGGAAAGTAAGGATTGCTAGAGTCTGGCACTTCATCCTCAATTCTCCATGTAGACTCCATGCTTACACCCCCATATTCATCGACTCTGTCTTCATCAGTCAAAGGAACAGTTGAAGATCCGGTGAATGTTCCACTGTACTCTGTGGTGAGACTCGTAAGGAGATTCGTGAATCCGTGAAGTCCTTCTGCGGTTTCACTTCCACTTTCATCATCACCCCCATCGACTTCTTCCTCTTCCTCTTCATCTTCAGCCTCAAATCCTTCCATGTGTTGGCTACCAACAACATCGCTCTCTATACCAGGACGCATCAAGGTATCACCATCTTCATTACCAACACCGTGGTCGTCCACTTCCATAGGCGCTGCATTGACAACAGGAGGATTATCATCTCCAGCATCGAAATCATCTATATCGCCCTCAGCGCTTATAAAAGCACCACTTTGGGTAGCGCTAGTATTAGGCACAATACCATGATCAGTACTTTGATTACTGAGAGTTGAACTTCCATTCCGTTCAACATAATTTCGAAGATTATCGCGATGCTTCTGAGTACTCATATGCCTAATTTTTCGCGAGTATCTTGAATTGCAAACATTGCAATAGTTGCGAGTAGAATGCGGGCTCGAAGAAAATCTACCCATGAACATGTTTTGTGTTTGATGTGACATTTTGCTTAAGAGAAGTAAGAATTGAGGAAGAGCATATTTGCATAAGCTGCTCTTTATATATTGTTCTGATTCGCCAAGACGAAGAGGAACAACTCCGATTTATTATTAAGCAGCAACACGCACGCGTAATCTGACTCAGCAAGCTTTTCTTCTTGGCTTTTTTCTTCTTGGTCTTGGCATGCGTTATTCATCTGAGGCATTGAGCATAACTTATTATTCTTCATCTCAGAGTCTTCGACACTTCTTGGCATGCATATTATTACTAATCTCTTTAGATTATTAATATAGGATGTTTAACAACTGCTAAATATAAAGGTAATGTGTCAGCATTAGATGGTTGATTAACAATGTACTAAAAGTATTACATTATTGGAGACGAAATGAGTCAGGTAAGTCCATCAAAATTAAAGGTAAGTATAAAATCATAGTAATATCAACATTAATATTATTAGCTTATGCTTTAAACGCTTAAAGAAGAGTGTACACTGCTGGTAAGTTAAAGACTCCTTTTGTGTTGCTGCTATGCAATCTTTTTTCCTCTCCAAGTGTGCTGCTGTCTATTTGTAGGGCTATCTTAACAAATGACGAGAAACTCTTGAACGGTAAGCATGTCATTTTTCTGTGTATGTCTTTTGATTTTGAATACTGACTCAAACACGTTATAAAAACGATAGATTGCAGAAACCCACTGATGCCCCAGGATAGTATCCCCAGGATTGTGTCCCAGGATTGGAACAAGCAAAACAAATCTCGCTGTGCTTTTTTGTGCTTCAGGATGATTTGCGATAGAATTATTGTTTTTTGTAAATTCAATCAAATAAAAAAAATTTTCAAAACGAATACTCCTGATATCCATCGCTGATACATTTGCGTGCAACCCCCCACCCCCCACCATCTCATTTTCAGGCTGGTGAGTGCTGGTACTTGCTCATCCATAAAAGGCAATTTTAGTGAACCTGCATGAGTCTAACCATAAAAAGTATTTCCAATTCTGAAAAGTTCTTGCCCGGGTGTGTAGTAAACGATTGACAGGTAACCTATTGCCACAGTACAATTAGCAATTGTAAAAGTAAACGCACACATACAAAAACGATACATACAAGATCATCATGAAAAGTTATCATCCAGTCAGCTTTACCTGGTGATTTTTTGCAAGCTTCTTTTTTTCTTTGTTGAGCTTCTCTAGTCGCTGTTGTTTCTTCAACACCAGCTAAAACACGCAGGACTTGAGCACGATAGTCATTTTCGACCAACTGCGTCAACACATAGATTACACGATCAGCAAAATGATTGCGACTGTATGGAAGATATTTGCGTTTAAGTTTGGAATGCCAGCTTTTGATCAGATTATTTGTATGGAAGGACGCATTCTAAATATACAACCGTAAATAACATTGAAGCACAAAATAAAGCTAAAACGAGCCTTAAACGTACCTCTCTCCAAGCCTTGCACTAAAGATGATGCTTAGGATACCAATAGTCCAGCACATAGCCATAAAATTCAAAATGCTCGTATGTATCTCGGCATTTTTTACCAAATTCATCCCAAGCCTGCACAAATTCAACAACAGTTTTGCAATTCATCAAAGCACCAAGGGCAGAACGAGCTTCATCTCTTCTTTTCTTCGTATTTGCTATTGTGACAGAGTAGTTTTGATTTATAACTCAACATAGAAAAAAAGAAGGTTATATTGAATATACGATAATGTGGCTAATAAAAGGTACCTTGGACGTGATGTGTTTTTCCCATGCTCTTTTGATGTGCCAATGACACAGAAGAACTTGAACTTGATGACCATAAACTGCTCTGATGCTGTTAATTTCAACTGGACTGCAATCGATCATGCTCCTTGTTGGTGTGTATTCGATTCTGTCTCGGAGCCATCAAAACCATACTTGCAAATTTTCACTATCTTCTTTATCTGCGATCATAAACGCAAGAGGGTAACCTTGTCCAGTAACTGTATGCTTGGCAACGATAGAAAATAGATACGCATCAGCCCGACCATTGATGATAGATTTGCAAGTCTTGTGTGTGGCATCAATACAGATCTCATTTGATTTCTTGAGCAGCTATAAAGCACATACGCATCTTAATATACGAACATTGCATTATATTTAAGTATATATCTTTTCTTACCAAAGCTTGTCGTGGTGATATCCATGCAACAACAAAAGTAGAATCCGTGATATATTCCAACGTTTGATAACCTTGATCTTTTAAAAAGAGAAGCCACTTGACTATACTTTCTTTATCGATTAAATCTTTTCTTGCTAATCTTGACTGTTGGTTGGCGATGATATTCATGACATGATGCTGCTTCACACATAAGGCTTCTGGGAACGGTCCTTCGCCTTCCTCGAGCTGATACCACATGTTAGCATCTTTACAGGTTTATATCAAAGTTTCGCTTCACATGTATACATGATACTTTGGAAGTTGTTTATCAGTCGAACACAGATGTTCCTAAATTTGATCCCACTCCAACCTGTTATTAACAAGTTCTTCGATCCATTTACGTGTTTCAGTGGGGAGTTGTGAGCGAGTAGCATTGGTTATCTCAGTAGGGTCATAGTGTTGATGTTGCCAGTGATATACAAGTTTGATTTTGCTTGAGAATAAGTATTGAATACGGTATCGAGCACGACAATTTACTTTAATAGATGGTTTTACAAGTCGACGTTTTTTTATGGGAGCAGGTTCAGTTGAGTCTATAGGCAGAGCAGGGACAGCTAGAGCCGATGTTTCTCTTGAGTGATCACAAAAAAAAGTGACACTACGTTCAACTGTCCGAGGACAGCTGGCATTATTTCGGCGTGCATCTGAAGCCTTGGGTACGGAGATGTACTTGTTGTTGGTGATGAAGTTGGCATACTGCTTGGGGTTTTCTTTAAACCACTCGTTAAGTTGTTGCTGGTTGTCAAAAGTCTCTGTAACTACTTCGGTCAGGTAGGTGGGAAAGACACGGACAAGGTATCCAAAGCTATTAGATGCAGAGGCCATTGTTGTAGGTGAGCAATTGACAAAACAACAAAGGTACAGTTGCGACGCATCGCTGTGGGAACTTGAAAAAATTTTACTCTGTGATTGAAAACTTCTCTGACGTAATTTTTCTTGATGAAGAACGAAACCGCAAATACACCTGGGGCACGTGGCTCTTAGTGACGTATTCAAAAATCGCAAGGCGCCATTGATTGCGAATCATCAAATACTCTCATCAGATACTCTTATTCCTTCGCAATTCTTTTCAATCTTTCTATTAAAGAGGACCGCTGTGTGTATTGTCCGAGTGGTGGATGTGGAATAACTATGTAGTTGAGGCTCATAGTCCCTCAGCATCCATTAGCGATTTCTATTTGAATTTTTGCTCGCCTATTGAATTACCTGCCTTACAAGAGTCCCTTCCGACCAGGTAAGTTGTAATTAGCATAAAAGTGCTCAGAGTCAACGGTAGTATTCATGTATACTTGATCCATTACCAAATATAATCAATCTTCATGTAGCATTTTGGATGGTCAACAAGCTTAGGAGGTTTTGTTTTCTTTCCTTTTTTCTGATTCAAACCCTTTTAAAAGTAACATTCGTACGTGCAAACTAGTTTGTCATCCATATGGCAATCCCGAAGCTTCATTACTGCTAATTTGAATATGGGAATGTGAAACTCACAAATACGGTCTGATACTGAACGAGGAAAATTGGAACTTAACGATAACAGCATGCAGAAGCTTGTAAAGACGCAAAGGGCACCTCACTGCAGCCGTGGTCGTATGGATTTGAGGTAATGTTTAGGTCTTTGTTTATGTTGTCACGCGTCTTCATTTATACATCTTTCTCAGTGAATACTCATTGTATAGTTCCCATCGCGATTTCGGTCACTAGTTCTACTGTTACATCTCTAATAAACTGATGTCTTAAAAAGATGGAATAAAAGGCTCGCTATATTCTTATTCGTCTATGTGATGACGACATAATGGATGCAATGAGTGCACTTTATGGGTATATTGTCCTGATTATAGCGATCAATCGTCTGTGCCAATGCATCTGCGTTAGAGACAAACCTCATGTATGCAATGAGCTATGTAGTTGTGTTTAGTCTCAAGGAAAAAGAAACATGCTCTGTCGTACAACTATGTGATATGCTAATTTCAATGTATGCATTTTGTAGAAAACAAACAAAGCACTCAGAAACAACCTGACAAAAGCACAGTGGGACTCATTTGAGCAAAAACACAAGGTCCTGGTTCCTGAGCGCAAATAATTCATTGGTGATGTTTACGTTGAAGATGTGATATACAATTTTGCCGAGACTCAGCTTTACGAACAGTAAGTAGTCTATAATCTGTGGGTTTATCTGTAACCCTACTGGTTAACCACATCTTTAACGCTGCGCACTCTTTATTTTGAACCTTAGGAGATCCTTGTTGGAAAACCGGATTTACCACATCTCAACTTCAAAAAATTGAGCAACAAAATGCTCTTCCACTTCCAGCTCTAACTAAAGACGATATGCAACAAAAGAAAATTGATCAATTCAGTTAATAAGTAAACCGTGGTCGATGAAAGCACGTGCAGAATCTGCAAGCACCGATGATACAGTATTTGGATAGACGCGTCAATAATCAATTCATCGTATACTTTCATTTGAGATATCAAGATGGATTGGGTATTGTGCTGACATTTTCTGTTGCGAGACGATCTTGTACTCTACTACTGGGTAAGGGTATAGATATATAAATCGAACGCAAAAGGGTGCCTGTAGTTGTGTAAATGTAATAACACTTTTTCAAAAAGGCATGATCGAGGAGGCGCCTCTCAATGTCGTATGATGTTTGACATGGTCATCAATACAACCGGTTGCACACGACACAGTGGGATCCTTGGCTACCTGATAGCCTTTTTTGGCAAAAAACCAGCATTTCGACAGTTGTGTTGGCTATCGGGTTATCAACGGAATTAGCCTTCCTATTTGCAACAATGGCGGCAATAGGCGAAGAAATTGGAAAGCCTCATAGCCAAAGGATTCTTTCACTGTCAAGTAATGAAGAAGAAGAGACGAACACCGCCACAGTAGCACAGACAATAGCTGATGAAGCAAGTAGTAATGCACAAGGGCTCAATAACAACGACAGCAGCCGTCAGCCATCATTGACAATACAACGTCGAACTTCACATGTCTCTACTCGAAGTCAAAAATTACCAAGGAGATCCACAGCATCAGCAAATGCAACCCTCAACTGCGATTCAAGCATGGACAGACAGGCTTTATGGTCGTTGTGATTTTAAACGTAAACGGAAAGCCCCATAAGCAAGACAATGCATAGTGCGCCGCCACCTTCATCTGGAACTGCTAGGGAGCAACGTCAGTTTCGTGATGGAAATGATGGTCTAAAAGCAGTAGATAATGTGGTAGTACTTTAATAATGTGCTCTTTTCAATGTATATGCGGATATACTCCATCATTGTCAATGTAAACAAGAAATATAAAGTTTGGATGTGTAATAGATCTCAAAGAACTCCACAATGGTATGCATTTTACTCCATTTATTACCACTATTGTCGGGTAAAGGAAACGACCTCATTCATTGTTGGTTGCTGTTCCTATTGTACAGTAAAAAAGATGCTATTACTTATACTGGCAAATAAATGAATTACTCAATATATATGGCGGCCCTCATACATATCCTGCATCAAGATAATAATATATAACGTTGAAGGAGGCCAGGCACGAGAAGTTGGGTGCGTAATGATCCCTTTGTAAATAACCCATCTAACTAGCCATTGCCTCACGTATCTCATCGATGATGATTGCTTAAAAAAGTGATGAAAATGGGGAGAGAAATATATAGTGCTAGGTTTTAATTGTTATTGGATGAGTCCTGCTCATCATCCTCGCGGTTTCTTTTCTACGGTACAACTGTGGGTGTTTCGATGTAATTCAGTGCTGAAGGGATGATCAGCTTATGCTGCCTTTTTGCCAAAATGGACACAAATCCTTCCTCCTCATCATCGGTACTAGCCAGTGAATTTTCCACTGCTTTGATTGTTGCTTTGATTATGTGCTAGATAATTTATGGTTAGTACAGAAAACTAATCCTTCAAATACTACTTTCATTTTTATCGCTTCACTAACCTTCAGATGATAAACTTGTTTTAAAAATTTGATATATATGTTATAAAAATTTCTGAGCTCGCAAGGTATTCAGATTTCTTCGAAGTGTTTTATGCGGCAGGTGTAACCAGCTGGAACATCCATGATCGAAGTGTAACGCATAGGTCTATGGAATTAGTCAATAAACTATTCTTTGTCATTTCTTGTTCAATGCAGTATAAAAGTAACTTACAAGTATAGGAAAATCCTACTATACACAGGGAGCGGATTCCCACCTCGTCATTTCCCATCGGGGATTAATGCTTAGTAGTTGTTTAGAAAAGGTTTAATTAATTAAAGGTATATCATTGTTTAAAGATGTATATGAAAAAATTAAAAATTATATTATAATTTTTTTATTTTGAAATGTTTAAGATAATTTTTTAAACTTTTTTTAATTTGTATAATATGTTTATGTTTCGTATAAACATGTTTAAACTGTTTAAACTATAATATTCTTTTATGTTTGATTTAAACCTTATGGTGGCGCAACTATAGTGAGCAAATCCCTTCTCTTAGCCGAGGAATACTTGGACGAAGGCTAGCTTGACAGTGAAATCCTTAACTAAAATTAATTTATTATTTACAGTAATATTAATTGTTATAGATTGATACTTATCTCCACAGCAAGGCTCAGCATCATATCTTTCATATTTTTGGGCAGCTTGACGAGCTTTTCCACAAGTTCTTTTGCTCCTACTCCAGCTTCATTCAAATAACCATGTTCAGCCGAAGTAAATTCCAGTATGTTTCTTGCGATTATAAGGTCAGGCTTAATGCTGTGAACCTTCTGTTTAATCGAGTCATCAGCCGCATGTCTCTCTTCATTGTGGCGTGCTGATGATGCAGCAGATTGTTGGTCGCTTCTGAATGACAAAAATACTGTAAGTTTGAATTCTTATATCAGTACTCTTTTTACTGTTACTTCGATCAGTACCATTGGACTTCCACTCCTAAATCATCGAAGCAATCGTCGATAGCTCGCCCCAGCCATAGCATATCCCGTTCTTTGCCCCTTGATGCCAGTCGGGCCATCACACCCCAATGATACGCTGATACTGTGTCAAGAATGCATCGTTTTGCCCAGTTAGCATCAAACTGACTGACTACGTCAAAGTGAGCATGGTTGGCAACGTGGTGGATCTCATTGATGTTAGTCTATTATATGAGTTTTTTAAAGTTATAATCTATCGCTCCATTTCTCACAAAGTTTATATACAGATATACCAACTCCTTGAACTAGGAAAAAAAATCGTTAAGATGCTCAGGTAGAGCTGGAACTGGAAGAGCATTTTGTTGCTCAATTGCTTGAAGTTGAGATGTGGTGAAAACAGTTTTCCAACAGGGATCTCCCAGGTCCAAAATGAAAGAGTGAGCAGTGCTAAAAATGTGGTTAACCAATAGTTACAGATAAACCCATATATAATAGATTACTTACTGTTCACAAAGCTGAGTCTTGGCAAATTTGTAGATCACATCTTCGACGTAAACACCATCAATGAGCTACTTGCGCTCAGGAACCATGGCCTGGTACTTTTGCTCAAATGAGTCCTACTGTGCTTTTGTCAGTACGGTCTAGACACCGAAGTTAGAAATGAAATTAGCATACACATTAATTAAGCACAGCGGGATGTGCAGTACTAAATTGGCTATAAATTTACAATAGTTTTTGATAAATCTAATAAATTGCTTGCTACTATATTAAATTATATCATCGATTTCGATATTTTATCAATTTTATGACATCATGTGACCAAATCATGCATTCAATGATTATAAAAATTGAAAATCCATAATATAAATAAAGAACGACCCAATGGATACAACAAACTATACACTACTGATTACAAAAAAAGTAAACTCAATTATTGCAAATTATTGGCAATTCCTAGAATGGAATTGGCCTACTGTACATAATAAATATAAACATAGAACTGATTTGAGACATATTAAATTCATAGATAAGATTAAGGATGAATTGTTATATAAATTAGGTTATGTTGCTGTATTTATTTTCTAGTAGTTTTATATACAAACAAGGGATATCCTGGACCTTACTTTGAAAGAAAACAGATTGTTTTTATTATATCATTTAGTCTCTGGAGTATGTGGTGAAAAATTTGAAAAATACTTACCACATAGCACATTTCATACATTTTATAAAAAGTTTTGGATGGATGAGGACAACCACAAACGAATCAACAAAATAGTAAATGATTCAATGAATAACATGTTTTCATCTATCAAATTACGTATTCTATCTGCTAGAAAGCATAATCCCGACTTATTTAAATATGTAACACTTATATTGGATGGCCATGATTCAAGAATTAACTATGTAGATACTGAAACTGACCACTTCAAAGAATGTATTCCTATAAACTTAAGAAGAATGGAATACGTACCCAATTTGTTAGTGATATGAATGATATGATTATATATACTTCTAAAAGTGACTTTTGTTCTGATAGCTCAGATAGTAGCATGTTTTTAAGCATGATATTATTTAAATATATGCATGAGAATGACATAATGGCAGTTGATAGTGGATATACTTTATTTATCACGCAATTTACAGAGCTTGCTGATGAAAAAGGATATAACTTTAGCCATGATAATTTTGTATACCCTATACGTAAAAATGTAAATGGGCCCTTAACGATTACTGATGATCATTTTAATAAGACATTTGGAAGTTTTAGGACAAAAGTTGAGAATTAATTCTCAGAAATTGGGAATAAGTTCTACCGATTCAATAATAACAAATCAGTTGTTAAAATGGATAACATAAAATACTATAATTTGCAATTTCGTGTAGCTTGTTTATTAAAAAATATTACAAAATTTGTAGAAATATTCAATATTCCTATTTTACCATACTATAAAAAGCATAAACTAATTGATATAGTGGTTAGCAATAGAAAACAATCTTGTTTGCATTAAATGACCAAATTTTAGCTATTCATTTTATTTTCAAGTAAATCCATATAATTATCAATAATTGCTGTATCATTAAAATCTTCTTGCCGAATCTATTCATTATGTGAATCATTATAATCTTTCCATTTAATATAATATTTCATTCGTTTTTTAAATTTCCTATGTTTTATAATTCTTTCAACTTCAAAACTATCATCATCTATATAATTATCATTTTCTATATCCATATTATTTATTGGTAATTCATTGCTATGATTATCATTAAAGTAGTTTCGAATAAATGCATCTTAATGATTAGTCATATCTGTAATTCTTAATATACTGTATCAAACTCATATATAATGCTATTTATATTATTATTTCAACCAATTAAAAAAACTGAATTTGTATATATAATTAAAATAGACAATATTATAAACAATGAACTTTCAAAAATATATTATAAATACTGGCAATTTTTGGATAAAATTATCCTATAAAGATCTCTGAATATAAGCATAGAGAAGAAATAAAAAATATATAACAAATATACAGAAAATTAAGCAAGAATTAGTAGATAAATTAGGATACATTCCCATTTTCTTTTTTCTAATAGTTATTTTTAATAAATATGATTATAAAGGTCCATATGTATTTTTAGAAAAAGGTTTATGTTTATTATATCATTTAATAATAGGTAAATCTATAAGAGATATGAATGACTTTACTCCTTATACATCATTTTATGCAATTTATAAAGAATTTTGGGAAAATAATAAGAATGATATATATAGAATTATAACTGAATTACTAGAAAATATGTTTTCATCCTCTACTTTGAGAATAATAAATGCAAAAAAGCTTAATCCTATAGGCTTTAAAAATATGACTTTATTTATAGATGGTTATGATAGTCGTATAGATTATAACAACAAAATTATAAAGAAAAGAAATTTTTATTTATATAAATTCAAGAATTCAGGTTTACGAACACAAGTTATATATGATATTAATGAATTTGCAGTTAATGTATCTAATAGTAGACTATGCAGAAATTATAATGATGGGCAAATGTTTTTAGGTATGAAGTTGGACAATAAAGTAAATGAAAATGATTGCATAGCATTTGATAGTGGTTACTACTACTATATTAAAAAATTTGTAGAAACTTGCGATAGAAAAGGAAATAATAAAATAAATCTTAATAATTTTATATTTCCTATTAAAAAAACTTAAAATATAGACTTAAATGATAATGAATTACTATACAATGAAACTTTTGAAGTTTTAGAAGTAAAATAAATCATGTTTTGGATTTCTTGGCAATAAATTCAAAAGGTTAATAATAATGAAAGTACTATAAAAGTTACAGATTTAAAAATATATAATGTACAATTAAATTATCACTTCTATTATTAAATATTCAAAAGTTTTGTCAGTTATATAATATACCTAATAAACCAAATCATCTGTATGGGTTAATGAAAACTTTAATTATCCTAATCCTAATAGAAATCATAATATAAATAGCATTATATATGAATTTGATATATTAAGAATTATAGATATGACTAATCAACAAGATGCATTTATTTGAAACTACTTTAATGATAATCATAGCAATGAATTACCAGTAAATAATATGGATATAGAAAATGATAATTATACAGATGATGATAGTTTTGAAGTTGAAAGAATTATAAAACATAAAAAAAACGAATGAAATATTATTTAAATGGAAAGATTATAATGATTCATATAATGAATGGATTTGGCAAGAAGATTTTAATGATACAGCAAATATTGATAATTATATAGATTTATTTGAAAATAAAATGAATAGCTAAGATTTGGTCATTTAATGCAAAAAGATTGTTTTCCTTTTAAATTTATCTCAAATTATAACCATATATTTATTAATTTTATTAAGTATATTAATGAAGGAGAACATTTATTTATAAATAAATTTAAAAATTTATTAAACATATAATGAATTGAGAATATTAAAATTTTTCAAACACTGCAATATATTAAATACTAAAACATACAGCAAAAAATCAACAATTATTTTATAAGTATAGATTGTATTTTTATTTTTTATTTTCATCTTCAACACTTTTTGCTAAGACTTTTTAATTCAGCACATGACATTAATTTATTTTATATTCCTAAATGCATTTATAGCTGTATCATAATTAATTTCAATATTATTATCTTCTGTAATACTTTCTATAATTCTATGAAAGCACTTTTTATGATAAAGTTTATATATATTTTTTCATTAGACTTAGTAATTGATGGAGAAAATATCAATGGATATATATTAAACTTTTTACTTCTCAATAAATCAATATAAACTTTTTCTTTATTTTCAATGTTTTTAATAACTGTAATATTGCTTATTGTTAAGTATAATATTATTGTACAGGATTTTTCATCTCCTAGCAGACATTTGAACTTTTATTTAGGCAGAAGAGATTTAATTTTAGGCAGAGTGGACATGAATGAAAATCGAGCTGGACATTAATAAAAATCGATCTAGACATGAATGAAAATCGAGCTGGACATGAATGAAAATCGATCTAGACATGAATATAAAACGATCTGGACATGAATATAAATCGATCTAGACATGAGTAAAATCAATCTAGATAAAATAAAAATCAATCTGTACATGAATGAAAATCATTCTGACAAGAATAATAATCAATCTAAACATGAATAATAGACAACCTAGACATAATAACAGTCAACCTAGACATAGTTTTAGTCAACTAAGATATGATAAAAGTTGAAGTAGATAATATATTAAGTATAGCAGAGCAGAATATATGAGTACTTAAGATTTTTAATTTAAGTCAAGACATAATAGAAGTTAAGCAGTACAAAGCCAATGTCTAAGATATAGTAGTATAGCTGTCACTGGGTGGGTAGGGGAATATCACCAGGTGAAAAACAGGGTGATATCCAGGTGATATTAGGGTGATAGGTATATTTCACCAGGTTTTTTAACATGGTGATATTTTTGTAGAAACCTGGTGAAATGTAACATATCACCATGTTTTGAGCATGGTGATATTTTGCTGCATGCACGCGGAAATAGGGGTTGCTCCGTAAAAAGGGCTGTTGCTCAATTTCTTTACAGAGGTCTGCATGTGCATGATTTAGCGTATAGGGAGGTGTAGATAGGATTAAAATGATAGCAGTATTGATCTGTCCAATGGGTTATGGATATTGTAAAATTATTTACGTTGTAGTTGAATGAAACGATTTTATTTTATTATAGTCATTGGCTAGAATTTTACAAGCATCAAAAGAAAACAGGAGCAAGTATTGATAGAAGGAAACTAGTACTAATGTAGTCGATTTATACTATAATGGACAGTGGTGATAGAGAGGAGAGTGGAATATATGGTGCATACTGACTTGAATCGTTAATATATTTGAAATACCGACCCAAAAAAAGAAAGTGTATCAGAGTTGTCCAAAGTGAATTTTTTGAGATTCTGACCAGCAAGATGTGTTTAATAGCATATTATAAGCATTTCTTACTCGTTACTTTATGAAAAAAGGTGTTTTAGAGAGCTCTGATAGCCATCAAAGTTTTGTCGGAATATGAAAATTTACTATGTAGACCCAAGAATTCGACAAGGTGGGAGGGGTAGATCAGTGAGGTGATGTAGGCTATTACAGCCTGTGTAACATTGTATTTGTCATGGTTACACAAACATGTTATCCTCATCATCATACTGCTTTTTCACAAGGGTTGTGTTTCCCTCATTGATACTCGCTCATTATGGTGAAACTACACTACTTTGAGTTTGATCCAAATAACTCAACCCACTTCATCTTCTTCGTAACCATTAAAATGCAGTAGAGAGAACACCACACACATGGATGAAACAATTATTACATAATTAGCACCATATTGATAATCTCTCAAACATGGATCACAATCGAGAATGACTCAGGACCAACTATTGTCAATACTTCGTTGCAATATAATATCGATAATCTCTTAAACATGAATCAGAATCGAGAATCATAACTCAGGACCAACCATTGTCAGTACTTAGTTTCAATCTACATTATCTGAGTTGAGCGAAGTGTACCTGTCAAAGAGCGGATACTAATTCCAGCACAGACAAAAGTGAGACTTCACCAAACAAGGAACGCACTGATCGAGGCAAAGATCACTCTTTACAATTGGAAGACAACGTCCATTATCATGGCCGACAAACTCAACCTTCCCATCCTTCTTCATCTTTGAAACATCCGAAACCCGGCATGTCCGCGATCCATTTATCAGTTCATCCGAACGGAAGTTTTGATAGCATCTCCAACAGTATATAAAGGGTTGTGAATTCATTTAGTGAAATTATCTCATATTTGACTCTCACTGTATTTCATATTGTCCTTTAATAATTATCCTTCTCTTATTATCTATCACAACCCGCGTTTATCACACCCATGCCCCCTCCAAACAAGCGACAAAGACGCGCCAAAGAACAGCGGAACAATACCACTTACAAGCATTTTGGATCCATTTCACCGTTACTTGAGGATCGCACTGTGCAAATCCCGATTGTTGAAGATCAGGAACTTGACGATTTCGAGATACTTGCATCAATCGACGATGAACCTGATTCGACTGCTTCTATACCTGATTTTGGTATACGATCGAGTAATGAAGTGTGCTCACGTGGCCCATACTGGGGAAATGGAAGAACGACAAAGTACTACCGGCAGCAAATAGCAGCAAAGAAGGCAAATGGGTCTTACCGTATTACCGATTTCATGCGTAGCACTGCTGAAACAACCGACACAGAAGCGTCGCAAGAGACGACAAGTGCCAATGAAGAATGGATAGAGTCGCTGCTCGACTACAAGCCGATGATGACTATAGAAGAAGCATGCGAACGGCTGGAACCTCTCGTTGTTCCCCGAATGAACATTAAGAAAGAGGCGGAAAGGGGCTTGAATGACTTTGAGCTAAGAAAATACATTGCGGTCCATGTGTATTTCCGCGAACGCGTTGGAGGCAAAGGAGCAATAGCAGCATCCGAAATAGCAGCTAGGATTGCATGGATATGTCCCTCCAAGTATTATCGACCCATGGTAATTCGATGTTTTTATGCCAAACAGTATCTCGAGACTGGCCGCATTTCACCACATCAGCAAGGCAAACACGTCAAGCGATTATCACTTCTAAGTGATGAAGACGTGGCTGAAGCAGCACAGCATTGGCTGAAAGAAACAAAACCACAGCATAGAGACTTGCCAGAATTGTTGAAGTTTCTGAACGAGATTGTCATTCCGACCCTCCTTAGACTTCCAGGACAAATATCAGCTTCTGTCCTAAGCAATTACCTTCATGAATGGGGCTACAAGTATCGTACGAACAAAAAGGACGTTTACGTCGACGGTCACGAGCGCGAAGATGTGGTGAAATATCGTCAAACGTGGGCAGCACAGATGATTGAATATAAGCAATTCATGGAAACGTATCCTGAAGGGCAAGAGCATGTCATCCAAGAACCTCGGCTACTGGAAGGACAAAGGAAGATTGTCATGGTAACCCATGACGAATCAACCTTCTACTCAAACGATGGCAAAACTGATCTTTGGCTCCATGAAGGTGAAAATCCAATCAGAAAGAAGTCTCCAGGAGGATCAATCATGGTTAGCGAGTTCCAGTGCCCATGTCATGGAACCATGAGGATCAAAGGTTGGAAATCACGGAAGTTCTTTTTCGCAGGTGTGAACCGTGATGGCTACTGGACCTCAAAAGATATGCTGGAGCAGCTAAAAGAAGATGCCATTCCTCTCTTTGAGCGACTCCACCCTGACTGCCAAGCTTTGTTTGTATTCGACCAGTCCAGCAACCACAATGCCTACGGAGCAAGTGCAAAATTAGCAAGCAAATTTACCTTGAAGGACAAAGTGCTAAAGGGGATCGAAGAAAGAGTTATCTTACCTGGCAAGTACACCGATTTTAACGGCGAACAGAAGATACAGAACTTCTATATTTTGCAAAAAGAAGTAGTCAAGACAAAACGTGGTCCAAAAGAGGTCCGAACCTGGATTCAAAAAGGACTTAGGACTATACTGGAAGAGCGTGGTCTTGGTCGTTGGAGTGAATTCGAGGCAAAGAAACAACATTGGATAACCAATTGCAAAGCTCCTCCAAATGAGTACAATGACTGCTGCCCCTTCCATATGCTTCAAGCTCAACCTGACTTCGTTGCCCAAAAAACGATGTTGCACGAAGCTGTACTCAAGGCAGGCCATCTCTTTGCATTGTATCCGAAGTACCATTGTGAAACCAACTGGATTGAAAGATACTGGGGCGCGTCGAAACGTATTGCAAGAAAAGAGTGTAATTACTCTTATTCTTCCTTAAAAAATAATCTCGATGGCTATCTTGATCGCACGTCTCCTCCTGATGATCCTCCTTTGGCAATACGTCGATACTACAACCGTTGCTGGCGTTATATCCAAGCATACAAGGATATGAAAGACGATCGTGAAGCTGCCAAGATCGTAGAGAAATTTACTTCTAGAAGTTACAAATCCCACCGCAGAATTGGAGCAAGTGATTAGTTTTTATTTTTACCTCTGTTATTTCTGACTTCCATAAATAAATGATTATAGCTATCGATCATGTAATTTCCTGACCAGTGCAAACATAGAGTATGATATATGAAGAAACATATCGGATGTTTCGGGTGCAAATTTAGCCGCGGCGTTTCAAAAATTCTCAATTTTCGACAGCTCACGGTTTAAGTCAGTATGCACCATAGTACTATAACTATTCCTTTTTCTTTTCATTGCATCTTTTATTTATATATACATATATGGATGATTTTGTTCTGTTGATGGTACCTGTAACTGTTTACTTCTCTTCTGCATCTTTTATTTAATGTCTATATGCATTTATGTGTCTGAAATCCTTTATTGCTATCTTGAACTATTAATCTCTCTTAGTATGTATTCTTTATTTACTATATACATACGTTAAAGTATTTCCGGTCTTTTAGTATTTATCTATACCTATTTTTTTTCTTTACTGGCATCATTTGCTTACTATGTACATTCATTTGTGCTGTTTCCATCCTTTAGTGCTAGCTAGATTATTTATTTCCTTCCTTTTTACATACATCTTTTGTTTCTAGCATATATACTTTAGTATAGCTGCAATACTATAGCTCTATCTACTCTTCTTTTTTCTTTTTTATATGTATCAGTTACTTATCACTCACTTAGGTATGATATCAATATCTTAATCTTTATTTTCAGTGAATATGCTTTACTTATTTATTATATGTTTGCTCTAGTAAGTATCTCACCCCTACAATGCATATGATTTGTATATACATATCATAATTTTATACTAGTTATCACCCTTGAATATACAATGATACAGTGCCCGCTCGATAATTCGATACTCGATAACTCGATATTTTCGATAATTCGATCACTTTCTCAAATGACCAGGCTGGTAAGCAGTAAAATATCGACAAATCGATAATTCGATCATCGATCGCTTGGCTGTGACATATCGACAAGTATAAACCAATAGAAATGCTTAGTGACGCGGAATTGAACCAGCGATCAGTGTCGGATCATACATCAGAGTCTAGAGTCAACATGTATTCCCAATTAATATTCCTTTTCTTGACGGAGTCCCAATTTCATAACTCGATATTTCGATAATTCGATCACTTATGGCTGTGACCAAAGTGATCGAATTATCGAGCGGGCACTGTATTTACTCTATATTTTTTTGGTTATCCTCTAATAGTACTTTTACAGTACTATTCACTCTTTGAAGCTAAAGAAAAGTGTTTATTTTGAAAGTATTATTGAGATTTGAGAATTTTCATTCTTCAAGTATCATTATTTATCAGTGTAGATAATATTCATTTATTCTTACGTGCTAGAGCTTTAAGATTGGTCTGAAATGTAGTCATTGTCTTCATATTGAGATTGCTAGTATCTTTTTTATTTTTTTTAGAGGTAGCCATCACTATCAATTTTACAAGATATGATATCCACTACGTTGCCTGTTTATATCTCTGCGAGTTTTATAGCTGTGACTGCGAAATTTGGTACACACATATGCGATATATTGGGTTACCGTTACACAAAATTTAAAGAAACTCCGACACTCATGTCGCTCAAAAGTGCCTGGGTTCCTATATTGAACATTAGCCTATTTGTTAATCAGCTTATAGAACTTGGTACGGAAAAAGGATATGATTTATCTTCAAATAATTTTATTTATCCTATACGTAAAGAAAAGAATGTAGATTTAACAGCAGAAGAAAGGCATTATAACGATGTTTTTGGTAGCTTCCATTCAAAAATAGAATACCAATTTGCTGCAATAGGTAATAAATTTTATAGATTTAATAATAATAAATCTCTTGTTAAGATGGACAACATAAAGTTTTATAATCTTTAATTTCGTGTTGCTTGTTTATTAAGAAATATAAGAATATTTAGTGAAAAGTTTAATATTAATACACAAGCACATCATAAATTGTGGGAATCAGATAATTTTGAATTTCCACACGAAGCTAAATTATTAGATATAGTTATTAGCAATTCATCTGAGGTTAAAAATAAATTAGATGAAATGGTTAAATTACAGGAACAGTTTTTAAATAATTTAAGTATAGATAATACTGATATAATTATTGATAATGAATACAGCGATGAAAATGATAATGATAAAGATGTTTCCAGCGAAGAAGATGTACCTAAATTCAATGAGAAAAAAAGAAAAAGAAAAGGTAAAGGCAAAGGAACATTAATGGATATAAATAAAATTCAACTTCTAATATTTCTTATGAAATAGAGTCTATAATAAATCATAAATCTGAAAGTGACTCCTATATATTCCTAAATAAATGGAAAGGTTATAATGAGTCCCAAAATAGCTGGATATCAATGAAAGATTTTAATGAAACCGATATGTTAAATAACTATATGAAAGTTAATAAATTAACTTAGATAACTCGATACTCTACCCTTCTTAATAAAATATTATAGCTATGTATAGTTATTTTATTTTATATAAGATATATTATTTGAGTATGTATAGTGGATAACGTCAGTTCCTATTATTGTAATAATCCTTTAAGTACATTTGCTAGGTTAAAACTTCTACTGTTGCATATATATATTTTTCTAGATTTTCTTTTTTTTATTCTTTTGTTATTAGTTTTATGTATAAAATCACCATCATTAACAATTATGCATGGTAAATTAGGATTTTCTATTTTTTTTGTAGATTTTTTATTTTTTTCTTTAGAACATGAAGTTTACTATGTATAGTACAAAGGTAATCAGGTTTAGGTTTATCTCCTTTAAGATTAGTATTAATTTCTCTGTGACACATATGGCCATTTTTCTTACCTCTTTTATGTATGTAAGTGCACATATTATTGATTGTATTAACATACCAAAAATAATTATTTTTAACTTTATTAATTTCTTCATTAATTTTTTTTTTCATAATCATCTTCTTACTTTCAATATCTTTAACTAACATTTCATCTTCAAAATGATTATGCATAACTTGCTCCATTAAATCTTTAATAGAACAAATCATACTATTCTTATTAATAAGAAGTTCAGTATTTAATATAACCATTTGAATTTTTTATGCCAAGTAATATTGGAGGTATTTATTTTTATATTAAAAAAAAATTCAGTTTTTTTTTTAAATAAAATTTAACAGTATGCACGATTTCAAACTCCGAGAATAAAAAAAATTGTCAGTTAAGAAAAAATTTAAAGAAAATTTAATAACATCGTATTAATGTTTATTCCTCTAGATGTACCTTATGTATAAAAGAAAAAAGCGTTTGATTATAAGCAACCGTGAATAATAGATTGGTTTCAAGGCAGTGGTGTATGAGGAAGTTGTGCCGATTGCAACCACAAGTTGTACTACGAAAAACTGATGAGTGTGCTGTTTGAGAAGGAAGGGATTCCAGTGATAGTGGCAGTGGTAGCAGCAACTGACAAAAAAACAAATGAGGGAACCTTTCTTAATAAAATTAGTATCATAGCGCCCAACTATACACTTTTTTGTATTGATGCCCTAATAAAAAGGTTACTGTTCACACATCCTATACACCCCACTACCTGAAGTTCTTTGCATCATTTTCATTATTATCCATTTTCTAAGATCGTCTATGGTTGTTTTACTATTATCATATATGCCCTATCATTTTTATTATTATTACCATTTCCTCATCATTGTTATTTTACTATCATTTTCTATTATCATCATTTGTCTCATTACATTCTCTTATTATTCCCCACATGAGTACATTAAAAAATTAGCAAGAACAATTGTTTGATATTATCACAAAGCACAGACACCTAATACACAAGATTATAAATAAGCATATTCAATAAAAGGGAATGCCCTCTATTTTTTTTTGTTTGATCATCACTATTTTACTATGTGTTGGTAGTCCATAATAGATGATTTCCATTTTAACTTCTAGGACAAAAAATATGTGTGTAAGAGTCATTGTAACATTGTTGCTATGGCTACGCATAAATTTGCATGGTGTGGCTCAACTTCAAGTAATTTCGTTTAGATAGCTCAATAGGCTAGTTGCCGGAATGGAGTCCGATGATGTGGTTGGTTAATGCTCTTCTAGCCGCACTTTTATTCTCAGATAAACAATAAAAGAAAATTCATTCTACAATCTAGTACTTTAGTTCTTTCTAAGCTATGTATTACAATTTTTTTGTCTAAATATATGATATTATGGGAAGGGCCAAATCAAGCATTGATATCAAGGGCGGGTCCCAACCACATCATCGGACTCCATTCCAGCAACTAGCCTATTGAGCTATCTGAACGAAATTAATTGAAGTTGAGCCACACCATGCAAATTTGGGCGTAGCCATAGCAACAATGTTACAATGACTCTTAGGGTACTCTCAAGCAACGTGAGTCAACGTCGACACACCCTAGAAATAGTAATAGCGTGTTGTTTGGGAGTCGAATAAAAGTGATACAATGAACACAGGATTTTTTTGTGTAATTTGAATCATATCCTTGATAAGGAAATGAAGAGCAAAACTGCCGTGTCGACCCCTTGGTTGACACAGCACTCCCAAAAAGGATATCGTCTCGGATCTTTTGTTACACGTCCATGCGACTGAGAAAATGTTACTTTGATATTTAATTATCTATCAAGCAATACCCGGGAGGGTCAAGTATACCATTTTACATAACATTAGATATACCAACTTGTTGTTTAGACGGAACCGATTCCATAGTTCTACATATCATGAAATGATAAGAACATTACCGATAAGAAAATATCTTCTATATATGCAGCGACTTTGAGTAATACTTCTTGTTTTGTTCCACTCAACTTTTATTCGCACTTTTTATATCCTTCATCCTACCTTCTGTCTATTATTATGGATTCCCAGCAACAAATTGTCCACAGAAGAACGATCATCAGCATCCTACTTCTTTTGATTGAAGGCTATGTCTTTTTTTTTCTTGCGAATAATGACGACGACGATATCAACCAACTCTCCATGATCAACACTGTTTTGCCAATGTACCGAACCATTTTTTCTCTTGATCATATCATGTCAGCTGTATCATCGCCGCTACATTTCCGTGTTATGCAACGCGTCAATCGTGTTAAAAATACGACATACTGGGAAGTTACGCATCCAGCTCTTCCGGACACAGATGGACCAGGTGGATTCAAATCGCATTATCGTATGAAACCAGCCACCTTCAATGCCCTCGTAAATATGTTGTCGCAACATCGATTGTATCAATTTACGGCACAAAACGCCACACCTGTGTTCATCCAAGTCGGCCTGATAATCTGGAGATTTGCCAATGCTCATGTCAGTTACCGTATGGCCGAAACTTTGCTTGGTACATCGCATGGATCCTACAGGAATTTTACCAAGCGATTTTTGGAGGCAATGGCCAACTGTCAAGGTGGTATAATCCGATGGCCGACCGGAAATGAAGATATCAAGGCAACCGTTGAAGGGTTTCAATATGGAGAGCTTGGACCAACATTTGAAGTCGGACCTACTCACCTCCCAAATGTACTCGGTGCTTTGGATGGGAAGCTCGTTCGAATCTTCAAACCAGGTGACAGTGGCGATCGCTTTGTCGACAGAAAAAACAACTACTCGTTGAACATGGTTGCCATTTGTGATTCAAAAAAGCGATTCACCTACATCCATGCAGGGCAGAGCGGTAAGGCATGACATGTTAATGTAATTATTTTAGTTGCTTTCTTGGCTAATATATACGACTTTAATACTATAGGCCGAAATCACGATTCAAGAGCCTTTCAAGCTACTGCTTTTTATGACGAACTTCTTTCTAACCCAGAATCCGTGTGCCCAAATGGAAATTTTTATACTTGGAGGTAAAGAACAAATTGTTTAGCATAGACCATCGTTGAAATCACGGTACATATTTCTGACATTCCATTTTTTGTTCGTAGATTCGGCATACCCTTTGCTCCTGTGGTTGATAACACCATTTCCTGATGCTCAAGCACCCCGCCACAGTGACAACGCGCATTTCAATTATATTCATTCGAGAATGCGTAACGTTATTGAGCGGGCATTTGGCCAATTGGTGTGCAGATGGCGTTTTCTACGTAACGAGCTGTATTTGCTGGATGTAGAATCAATGACGATGACGATTGTTGCTTGCTGTATTCTGCATAATTTATGCATTGATCACGACGATCTTCATGCCGAAAGCACATTTATACCTAATCCGATAGCCGATGATTTGCTTCTAGAGCCACTCGAAGTTTCTGACTCTATCAATGACAGTGGTCGTGGTGCGCGCCGTACCGCTACGCAACTGCGAAATGAAGGTATGCGGAAACGTAATGAACTAGTACAGTACTTGCACGAGAATCGGCGTAGCGATCGTGAGAGCTTCCGTCAATATAATCGCCATTATAGACGCAGATAGAAAATAAATATGTCTTCATAACAAGTTATCTTTTGAGGCACTTGATTATATATAAAAAAACCCGAAGGAAAAAAACTTTATTGAATTAAAATTAAAAAATCAAACAAAAAAGATTCTA